>NC_041397.2:55965142-56190142 GCF_900747795.2 Erpetoichthys calabaricus | reverse complement strand
AGCCCGTAAATGCACACGTTTAATTGCACATGTGTTAATATGTATGGTTACACAGTATTAAAAGACAGTGAACAACGTCAGTTACCTTTGTTCCCGCGTTTGATAAAAGGTGAGCTTTTAAGCCTGAGAAATCACCCCGTAAATGCACACGTTTAATTGCACATGTGTTAATATGTATGCTTACACAGTATTAAAAGACAGTCAAAAATTAACGTCATTTACCTTCGTTCTCGCGTGTGACTCGTGCTGTAAATCTCTTCCTTGTTTTTAGTTCACGTGATTACGTAGGAGGCGTGATGACGCGATACGTGACTCCGCCTCCTCCATTACAGTGTATGGACAAAAAATATGTTTCAGTTATGACCATTACGCTTTGAATTTCGAAATGAAACCTGCCTAACTTTTGTAAGTAAGCTGTAAGGAATGAGCCTGCCAAATTTCAGCCTTCCACCTACACGGGAAGTTGGAGAATTAGTGATGAGTGAGTCAGTGAGTCAGTCAGTCAGTCAGTGAGGGCTTTGCCTTTTATTATTATAGATATGACAGCAACACTCATAACAATGACAACACAATTACATTGACAATCATGTTACGTTATTTTAAAAATGTTTCCTTTACTTTTTCATAACCTCTTTAACACACTACTTCTCCGCTGCGAAGCGCGGGTATTTTGCTAATATGAAATAAAGGTAAGTTATGATGAGTATAAATTGGAGAAAAACAATAGAAATGCTAAAATGTATTTTAAAATCTGTAGACCGTGATGGTAATACTCGTATGTACATAATAAGCAATATTTATGTGTTCCTTTGTGAAAGTCCACTCTCTCCTATAATATATGAGTTTGTGGCATGCTGGGCTATTAGTGTTATATTGAGACAGAAGGTCATAAGAAGAAGATTCTCTCCTGTTATACTCTTAAAATGGATGATTATTCAATGGCACTTTACTGGGTTGTGTGGTTCCTCATTGCTCCATTGCTTAAAATTACCATTTAATTGTGGGAAACATTCCTTGCATTTTAAGTTGGCTCTTTGGGCTTTGAAAAGGTTCCTAAAACATAAATATTTAATGTATAGTAGACTACTAGGAGGATACAATAGATCAAGAAAAGCTGAGCTTATCCTGAGTTATAACATGCAGCAAGAATCTCTTAAAAATGATGAACCCATTGATATTTCACAAACTGTTAACATCTGTTCATGAATTTTTATGGAGCCTGTTATGGACCTAAATAAATAAAGAATCTTTCAGGAAGCATCATGTACATGGTTCTCCTATGACATCACGTCTGAAAAACTACAATGGCTCCTTTATTTTTAAGAGTGTAGCCTCAAGTGTAACCTAAGGACTATCTTTGGATTGGTGTCATTCTTTCACAGAGTGCATTAATGCACATATCCAAACATACACCAGGCCAATTTAGAATTACTACTCCATATCACCTGCACAGCTTTCAGATGTAAAAGTAAAATGGAGAACATGAAGGAAAACCAAATGGTTTGTGTTTGTATTGTGAAGTAAATAACATATAAAAAAATCTTATCTGCACAAGGGTGAAAATAATAAAACTGGAGATTATTCTGCAAAGTATGGAAATAAATAACATTAAATCACAAAAAAATAAAAACAAGTTACACACTAATTTAATTTTATTTTTTCCTCAGTGTGTTACAGTTTTCAATAATAATGCCCAGGACTGCACACTTTATTTTCAGAAGTGCTTTGAAACTCTTCCTACTTTGATGCTGTTGCTGTTAAAAGTTATAACCAACATATCACCTTTATAACTGTTCCATATTTGTGTTGGTAGTTTCTTTTTAAATAGAAAAACTGAAATAATATGAAAAAGAAAGATTTCAGTAAATTAATTAATAACAGCGTGATGACGCCAGTTAATTACATATTGGAGGAATTTACTTTTCTGGTAGCAGCACTCACTACACATCTGTGCACACCAACACTCACTCATAACAAACCAATTTAGAGCCACCATTCAAGCTAACATGTGGAGGAGAAAACTAGAGCATAGTGTGAAGACCCCTAGGGATGTCAGAAGAACTAGCATTATTATGACAGTTTTGAGACATAAATCATTTTTCTTACTTATCTCCTCCATTTAATGTGCAACAACAACAGTCTTGTCTAAAAACTAAGAAGAAAATGTTCTACTGCTTCATTCAGTATTAAAACTAATTCAGAAAACTGCTGAAAATTACAAAAGAACATACAATATTTGTTCTATTTCTCTTACCTTTTACATACAAGTCTAGCTGTTCCCTCACCTTGAATTCCTGGTTCCCACCCAAAAATACATAGGTACCGGGAATATTGTGATGATGACAGAAAATAAATGTCCTCCTAATGTAGAAGAACACACAATGAAATCCCCATGTTAGTTACAGTAAAGAACACAATAGATTTTAAAGATGCATTTTTAATTCATCACTGTTTTGACCTTTTATTATTGTTGTCCATTTCCTTGACACTTAGCATTTAACTCAGCAAATAGTTGTGGTGGAAAAAAAACACAGGCATGTGCATGACAAAAATCCCCTTGTCCAAACAATACTTTAAACATAAGGATTTGTTTCTGTTTAAAACTGAATAACATTTTTTATCTTGTGCATTTTATCAATTAAGGTATTTTTTAAAAAACTTTTTAAGAGATTAAATTAACAGAAAACCTTTATGTCTTTTAATCCATATGAAACTTAATAACAGGTATGTTTATTGGTGTTGATCCATCATCAGGCTGCTCTTTTTCTACAGATTTTTCTAAATTGTATTATTTTATAACTATGAAAGTAGTAGTTTTGTTGTGTAAAATGTCTACCACATGTTATTAAAATTCACAAGAGATTTTTTCCATAATTACATTTTTATTAAAACCAAGTCCATGCTGAACAGAACACTAGATACAAATAATGTTAATTTATTGAAAATAATGAGTGTTGCCTTGTTGAAAAGTTGTAATTTTTCAGTTAGTCCTAAACTTAGATAAATATAAATTTAGATGACAGGGCACATGTGTAACAGAATTTACTTTGTCAAAAATAAGCCATGTATGAAAAAGTAAATACATCCCGTGAGTTAGTATTGTGTTAGACCTCCTTTATTAGCAAGCAGTGATTTGTCAACCCTGCAGAATCACAGAAATGTTTGGCAAACTTTACCAAATTCCACAAAATGCATTGAAATCAGTGGGGAAGGAGGAACTGAACTAGTTTTGTGTGGCTTGTAATAGTGCAATGGTGTTTTAAGTGTCCCAGAGGGCTAGAGAGGCATCTACCAATTATGTTGGACTGATTATTTTGGCCAAAAATGTGCTGTGAGCTGTGAGGGGCAGTGCTAACCACTGTGCCAACATTCTTAAGCAACAAAAGATGCAAACTGAATGATAACCACAAAAAAATAATAACAAATAGGCACAAACTAGTAATAAGTAAAAAAAAAAAAAATATATATATATATATATATATATATATATGTAATAATTATAAATATATAAAATCCAACGTCTGTCCGCTTTACACAAGAGAACTACTTAACAGATTTAGGTCAGGTTTTTTTCTGTAATTTGCTTGACCATTGATTTTGCAACTTCTCTCATTGCGCTATGTATCACAGTTCATTTGCAGTACCGATTTATTTGCGTGAATTTGAGAGACACGTAGTGGGCCGAGGGGAGGGTGGCGGGGCCCTCCTCACTCACACGCCAGCCTTGGGGTGTTCCTTACCTCCAATTAGCTAGCAAACGACAGAACTACGTAACGGATTTAGATTGTGTTTTTTTCTATAATTTGATTGAACATTCTGGTTGATTTTGCAACTTCTCTCATCACACTAAGAATCATAGTTCGCTTGCAGGAGCAATATATTCACGTAATCCGAGACAGAGGCTGCGGGCCGAGGGGAAGGGGAAGTGTGACATCAGGAGTAGGGAGCCAGGCAGGTCCCTCCTCACTGTCTTGTTTGACTACTATGCGGGCGGAGCCACGGAGGATCGCTAGTATAAATATATATTATATATATATATATATATTGTCACACACGTGCGATTAGGAGGCAGCTAAAGGGCTTACGTAACTGTAATACTACGTCAGACCAGGGGGTGGCGGAGTATGCTGACTGTCTCTCTCAGTCTCTTGCAGACCATTCCTGGGAAATTCCACCAGGTTCCGGTGCCACTGATGATGTCACTTCCGGTGTGGATGACATCATTTCCTTTACCTAGCCCTTAAAACCACCATTTTACCTCCACTTAATCAGTTCTGTTTTGGACTGTGTCTTGTAAAGAACTCACTTTTACAAACCTTTTGCAGCCAGGATCATATTATACGGGTGACTGCTCCAAACCTTTGTGACTATCTGGAGTCAATTTGTTACAATATATATACGTATATACATTGTATATCATTGTACTCACAGAGTTCCAACATTGGAGAACACATTTGATGAAGCAGAAGTTTGCTCCATTGTTTTAAGTCCTACAACCAGGTGTCACTCGAATGTATTTTTTACTTCCAATCTCTTAGATGCTTTGCACTTTTTCTTTAATAAAGTAGGGAGAAGCAGCTTGCACCGTGGTAGTGCTGCTGCCTTGCAATAAGGGGAAAATGGGTTGACAAACAAACCCCAAATCATTGCCCCTTGATAGTTGCATGAGGTTATTGTCTTGATATGTTCCACCTAGATTTTTGCCCAAAATGTCATTTCCTCTTTGCTTCTCCTCCTTTATCCATCTCCATAAGACACACTGAGTTGCATTGACCAGGGCTGGTCTGAACTAAACAGTTAAAAAGAAGACTTAATTATTATTGATTTTATCTCAATTATATTGCTGCAAGCCTTTTTTTTTATCATGGCCAACTTGGGTGTAATTCGGGTGTCGTTTCAGGCACTAGCCCATTTCACAAATAACTTCTAATGCCATATTAGGTTTCAAAGGAACAAAGCCGGGCCTTTTTGGGGCCCTGAAGCTTGAACTGTTATGGAGGCCCCTTTGCAACCACCAATGAGATTTGTCTCCTTTTTTGTTTTTTCTAGAAACATATTCATGTAGAGTTTTGACAATTGAAAGCTTCCTTGCAATGTCATTTTCTAGAGACAATATGCATAAAGAATTGAAGTGCTCTTCAGTCATGACACACCAAAATTTGTTCTTTATAAAAGAATATCTTTGAAAAATTCATTTCTTCTTTACAGCTTGTGTTAGGCATTGTCCAGTGAAGTTTAAGCACAGTTGTAATATTGGCGAACATTTCAAACAGGTGTCGCTGATTTTATTTTATGTAATTTAGATGGCGTGTTTTCTTCTGTGATTCTGGGATTTCCTAAGGTGCAAATATTCTTTGCACAGAATACTCATTTTCTAATTTGTGGTCAATATTATCTTTGCACTATGATATTATAAGTTTAATACTGTCCTCTTCAATTTCATGTTAGCATTGTGATTGCGTTCTCAGTGGCTCTCTTTTGTGGTTATGATGTCATGTACTGTTTGTATCTATCAAAGAAGATTTTTTTTCTTACCTTTTAATTTTACTGTGTTTAACTTGTACATAGGTAAAATTGTTACTATTTATTGTAATACTAGGGTGCTGTACGGTGTTAGCCATTATGGATGTAGTGAGAAGTTAAGCAAAATGACACCTTTTATGGGCTAACTAGAAAGATTACAAGATCTTACCTGAAGAAGAGGCCTGAGTTGCCTCAAAAGCTTGCATATTGTAGTCTTTCTAGTTAGCCAATAAAATGTGTCATTTTGCTTAACTTCTTAGTATTTATTATAATCTATATATATAAAATCCCTATGTGCATCCAGGTGTCTGTGTGTGGGTGTCTTCTGATGAAGTGCGCATGCGCGGGGCACGGTGCGATGCGCGATATTACTGTCAGAGAAACTTAGAGGCGGTTTACGGAAATACAAACCAGTATTACTGCGAGAAGAAATTAAAGGTACACAATACAGTGACGCATATTACAGCCACATACAAGCCAGTATTACTGTCAGAGGAGATTAAAGGCATATTACAGACGCGCACGCCTCTATTACCGCCAGAGAAAATTAAAAGGTATATTACGGACGTACAAGCCAGCGGACGTACAAGACGGTATCCTTCAACAAGGGCGCGCAAAGGCATCCTTCAATAAGGGCGCGCACAAAAAGGCGAGCCTCAAAAGGGCGACCTCAATTGGGCGCAGCGAATAAAGGCGCGCGTAAATAAAGATCTGCACCTTTGTTGCTCTTCACATATTCCAGAGCCATTTGAACTAAATTATCTATGAACGCCTTTATTCGCCACGCTCAATTGAAGTCGCCCTTTTGAAGCTCGCCTTTTTGTGCGCGTCCTTATTGAATAAAGCCGTACAAGACAGTATTACTGTCACAGAAAATTAAAGACACACAATACACGGCAGCAGCCCACGAAGAACAGTCAGCTCAGCAAGTAAATATCAACAAAAGAAAGGCTGAAAGAAAGAAAAATACGACCAACAAAAAGAATGAGGTCAAAGTCCCTTGCCATTTAATATAGACTGTTCCTACTAATGTTTATGCACTACTGTTCTAGCGCCTGTTATTGTAACGGGCTAAATGACTAGTAGTATTATATGTTTAGTATTTTTTAGGGTTTTATGAGATGATTCATATACATGAAAAGGTACCGAAATGTTTACACTGACTGTAAGCAATGAAATATGCTTTCATTTTTTTCAATTACAGATAGCCTAAGTCAAATAATTTTAGTAAAAATATTAATTTGTTTCATAATTGTTAATATTGTTTTAAATTATTTATAATTATTTTATATTAAATATATTTAGAATGAAACATCCTTAATTTGATCATTTTTTCATTTTTTGGCTAGCCTACATGATACTTTATTAACCTTTTCATTTTTATTTTTACTAATATTTTGTATTGAGTTACACTATATTATTAATTCTATTGTTTTTTAAAAACAATTTTTCATACATTAGAAATGCAAACTTTCTAAGCAATGTGGACTTAAGGTGCTTCTTGGGTCCCTCTGGGATTAGGGGCTTGGAGTTAAGCTTCATTAGTTTCACAGTAAATTTACCCCTGCCCAGGAATGCTAACAGAATAGTACCGTTAGCAGTATTACGATTTGATCACTTACAGTTATATAGTGCAAGCATCTACATCATGAGGCACTCAATTAGTATGCTGCAATGGGAGTATTTTGTGTTTTTTTTCTCATTTTGTAAGTGTCAATCATGCAGTGTGAGCCATTTTGAAATGACATGTTTTCTATCATCATACAGTGTAAAAGGCTGGTTTAACATTCATTTACTTTGGCTATGGAAATAGGATAGGGTTGTCAGGCACATATAGCTTTCCAAACTAGGTAGCAAGCTTAATCTGAATACAGTTTGATGAACAATTCAGACATTATGAGAAGATTAAGTATTAAGTAACATTACTGTATTTAATCCTAAGTGTTTAGTTAGGTTGGGCAGTCAACTCACCTTGCTTGCTCATTTAGCAAACTATCCATTTTAAATTTGTAAGCTACTGTACATTTGTTCTGCCTTTTTTAAATAATCAATTAAAACTTAACTGAGCATGTTCAATTACTGTTACTGTAAATCACCTTGTGCTCTCTTACAAAGCTGAAACATGATTGGCTCTTTTTCTCTGGCTCAGCATGCAGAAAATACATGGAGGCGACAAATATGATTCTGGCTGCTGAAAATGGATTGTCAAATCAATCACTTCTTTCCAAACAAGAGGGTGCCAGAACACTGTTTTGAAACATTCCAGGCCAATGTAACCACTGGTTATATCCTTAAAGAATTTAAAGAGGGTGTACGTACTACATACTTATGGATGACATTGGTGGAAAGATTGTGTCCAGTATTACCCTTTACACAATTAGTTATTTGTAGAAAAATAAAGCTGTTTGCCACCTCACACCTTCGCATCTTTGACATCATTTTCAGTTGTTATTAGTTTGAGTCTAATGCACACTTGAAAGTTATTGATTACAATTTAGTGAGAGCTGTTTCTGCCCTGTTGTAAATGAAAAGTGTCATAAAATCATTTCAGTTTAGGTAGATAAGTATAATGTATGTCCACAAACTTCAAGTAATGGGAATATTAGTTATTCTAGACATAAATGTAGAAAATGTTTGCCTAATAAAGGATGTCTGTCATGTTATTTAAAACCATGTGACCTCACGTTTGATGACTGATAGAGGTATTGTTTGAGTAAAATATGGAGGGATATGTAGGGGTAACAGCGAACGCTGAGATTGGAAATGTAAACACTTTAGGTGAAAATCTCAAAAAATGGATTGTAATTTAAAAATGTTATGAATTAGTTCTGTAACCCCACATGAAGAAAGCTTTGTGTAGAAACCATATTAGTATATGTACTGTTCTTGATTCCATTTTTTATTATTTGATAATTGATGTAGCCAGATGATACAATGGTAGGTTTTGCTGCCTTATGGATCCAATGACTTAGGTTCAATTGCTGGCCCATCACTGTGTGTAGAAGAGCATTTGTGTTTTTTCCAGGTGCTCCTTTTCTTTTCAGTTTCACATTCTAAAGATATGTTGTTCAATTAATAAGTAACTCTTTAGTGAACAAATAAATTACATTTCTAAAAAAAACAAAAAGACACATCATATTTCCATATATTGTATTATTTTCTGATTTATCAGCTTCCTCTTCACTTGTTATCATTTATATAAATGTAATCGGTTTATAGTTCTCTTTTTCACTGAATAGAAATCCACTCTAAAGGAACACATAATTCTAAAACAGAAATATCAAGAAGCAGTTTAAAGATGATTAAATGACAGCCTCAAAAACACTCCTGCCATCATCAATTAAAAATAAATAAGTTACCTTGTTTCATAAGCAGGTTCCTGAACATTGCAAGAAAATAACTCTTTGTTATACATCCATTTGCACTGAATAGGTGGAAATGCAAAAACTGTGACATTCAAGCAAATACTATTAGGTGGAGTAATTTCATTTTGCCGAATAATCTTGGAAAAGTTGAGGAATCCTTTTTCTAAAAAGGAAGAAAAGAGATGCACACATTTTGAAATAATATCCACTGGAATGTGGATTTAATAATTTTGAATACAGCATAGAAGTTATTAGGATTGTAATATATTGGATTTTACATACAAAATGTGTCATGAGACAAAAAAGCTGCCATACTTGAAACATAACTGTATAAAAATTGCTAAAAATATAATATAAATCAATATTATGAATGCAGAACTGTGTTAAGTCAAAAATCTGTTCTCATGTTTTGTGTACTGTATGTTCTATGATCTGCGGTGGGTTGGCACCCTGCCCGGGATTGGTTCCTGCCTTGTGCCCTGTGTTGGCTGGGATTGGCTCCAGCAGACCCCCGTGACCCTGTGTTCGGATTCAGCGGGTTGGAAAATGGATGGATGGATGGATGTTCTATGATGATTCAAAACCTTATTCAAGAGTATGTGATCCAAAAACCAGTGTTCAAGACAAAGATTTTTTTTCAAGAAACTTTGCTGCTGTAAGTGCTTTGAGACATCTGATGTGAAGGCAGAGGGGAAGGAGGGGAGGAAAAGAACATCGTGGTAGCAGCATTCCTGCATTCCTTCTTAGACTGGGTGAGAAGAAGATAGGTGACAGCTGATGATGTCATTTCCTCCCAGCAACTTGTCCCCATTCTTCTTCCCCTTCAGGATTAAAAAAAGAACAACGTGGATCAAAGTGACTTGCCATTTCTTTGACTACCTCAGTACAGGACACCTTGCAATGAGGAGTATTACATTTCAAAATGCTGTTAAAGCAGCACATTTATTTTCTTACAGCTTGCCTTAGACAATTCAACAGAGTCCCATCTTGAAGTCCAATCATGTTGACATATTGTCTTGCTTTCACAACTGCATTAGGTATGCCAGCTTGTTTTTTTTTTCTACATAATGTTAAGTTTTGGATATATTAAAAATGTGTATTTCTCAGGTAAAAGCCTATAATTAGTTTTTTCTGTAAATGTTTTTTGATTCTGATCATCTGTTTCAAAGAACGTATAGATCAATGCAGCATCATGGCAGAGGAAAATGTCAAAATATTTCCTCAATGCTGTCTTTTATAGAAATGTAGGCCTCACCAATCAGAAATGTTCTTTAGTTTAGCTATATAAAATGTGTTCCATTACTGTGATTATATAAAATGTTAGGCTGCTAAATACCTCACATGACACTAATTTGGAGTAATGCATGTTATTTGTGTTTATTATGTTATTGGCCATACTCATATTCCTCCCATGCAACTGGACTTTTCTTAAACAGCGGTGATGAAAGATTATTAGCTGTGGGCCTGTGTTATATTAAAAGTCTGAATTTCTGAAAGTTTTTGTTTGTCTTATATAAAACATATTACAATCTTTGAAAGAATTATTCATTTCTGAGCTGCCATTTTTATTCATCATTAAACAAGTGAGGTTTGCTTAGGGGAGTGCTAAGTTACCATCCAGTCAGTGAATTTGTTGATGACTTGAAATAGATTGCTTTATTTTTTTTATTTTTTTTGTCTAATCTCGAAGTGCAAAATACAGTTGATTATTTAGATGAGCAATTATTTCTTTGTTAGAATTCTCGCACAAGTTAGCAAAGGGCTGCAGAAATTAAAGAAAAGCCAGAGCAAAGGCAGATAACACTGAGCCCTTTTGCTCATAATATATCTCTCAGAATGGCATTTTCCATAAATAAACAAATAATATAATGAGAAAAATATCAGTTACACTAAAATGAAACCAAACAACAAAGTAAGAATAAAATAGTACATATGTTTCAAGATCAAAAAACTTTATACAAAAAATTATGCACAATTGAACAATACATTTAAAAAAAAATACAAATTTATAGTACACAACCCCCAGTTTGAAGTTGATATTTACAGTAAAAATATTTCTGTTAGTGTATATTAGCCATTGATCTTTTGCTTACCCACAACTGAGAGCATTAAACTTCTAGATTTGTTTCCTGAAAGCAAACAGGTATATAGCCCACTGTCTTCCATGGCAACGGATTGAAATGCTATGTATCTTATCTTTTTTTTTCCATAGTGCTCTTCAATAAAATGTAACTGATGAAGATAAAAATATTAAAATCAAACTAGTTTAGTGTAATGTTTAAAAATAATTACTTTTTTAGTTATCCAATTTTTTTTTTTTTTTTTACCTTTTTTTCTGTATGGTCACTTCGGATTATAGGAAAATTATTGTAATCACTGCACCGAAACAGAAATGGATCTCCAACTTTAAGAAACACACGAGGCTCTGATTCAAAACGTTCAAGGAGTTGACCTAAAAAAATAAGCATGAAAATTTTAGTATTGTGTTCAACAAATTTTATAATAAAAGTATGCCATAAATAAAACATACACTAATTATTAATTCTGTATTTTCCTTAATGATTGAAGGCACAATCAAAGTTATATCTAGATGCTTCTGCTGCGCTGCATTGTTCAAGGCCATGTTGCTATTTTTCAGGTTTTCCCAGGCTATCCCAAATGTGTTTCTTCCACTCTTCATTGTCCTGGGCATCCATTCTTTTTACATCATTCAACACCACCTCTAACCATATTGCCTTTGGCCTCCTTCTAGGGCTCAATCTTGCCACCTCTATCTTTATGTACCTTTGCACTCAGTCATCCTTTGCCCTTCAGTCCATGTGCACAAACTCCCTTCTCGTTAGTACAATACCTATCGCCTCCACACCTAGTCTTCCTCTGATGATCCTCTCCTTAAGATAATATTTTCAAACACTCTTAATCCAAGTCAGAGTAACAAGGAGCTACAGTGGGGCCTAGCAGGGTCTAATACAGTCTACTCTGAGAAATGACTTTAATCTATGCAAGGATGTGGAAGTTTGAATGTGGCTGTCATTCTGACTATAGCTTCAGTAAATGTACAGATTGCTGGTGAAAGTCCATTGGAGAAATATAGTCCATACAGGGTGTGCTGAGTCTACCCCTGTGTTTTCTCTTATTGGGTCTTGCCTTAGAAGAAAACATGGGGTCATTCTAACTATTATCACAAACCACCTCATCTAACTTTGTTTAGCAAAAATTCGAGGTATTCAGTACTGCTAAGCTCCTTACTCTATCACAAATAATGGCCCAGCGACCCTGCACAGCAAGCACATATAAAGTGCTTATGATCTTATTTTTTCAGTCACCACAAAAATCATTTGACCATAGCCGAGAATGTGGATGTATGCTGACTCATTAACATCATCTGAGAACCTAGCTCCTGTTTCACCACCAAAACACATTTTGAAAAACTGCGTCTGTGTTGCCAATTCATTGGTCAACCTCACGATCACCTTTCATTTCACTTTCGACAAAGACTTCAGGTAATTTGAACGAACTCCTTCACTTGAGGCAGCTGCTCATTCTTTATCTGACGTCATCTAGACATTCTGTTCTGAGAGAAATTGGGCAGTAGTAAAATGTCATCCCAATCAAATCACACTCTTCTGCATACCATTCCAGTGCATATTGGGGTATGATAAGGCCAAGTCCCTAACATCGTTTGCAAAGAGCACAGATGTAATCCTTAAATTCCTAAACTGGATACTCTGTAATCCTCAGTTGCACCTTAACATACTATACAACATCGTTCATTGTCCAATGAACAAACCCAACTTAATGTGAATAAAATTTCTCTCTACAAATGGAGGGACCAAAAGGTATGTAGTCATGGCCCCTTAGCCCCATACTCTTAATTCACCTTCTATAAAAAATATTTAATGAAAATTCTTGAGATTTTTCCAATCCATAAAGCACTCATATACAGGATTCTCATGACCCCCTCAAATATATTCACAAAGGTAATGAGGTGGTTTACTGATCCAGAGCCAGGATAGAATCTCCATTGCTCACCTTGAATGTGAGGTCAACTGTCTGATGGAATCTGCATTCCAATACCCCAGCAGAGACTTTTCCATAGAGGATGAGGAGTGTAATCCCTTGACAGTTTGAACATATCCTCTTAACCTTGTTTTTAAAAAATGGGACTACATCACCAGTCTACAAGACCCAACTGTCCCCTACTTCTATGCAACATTAAAAAGGTATTTTAGCAAAAACACCCCCACAATATTTTGTGATTTCATCATTTCCATTAGGATCACATTTATTCTGTGATCTTGTGACTACACTTTGCAATCTGTGCAGGGACCTCAGCAACATAGATGAACCTAACACTCAATCAATACTTTTGGCACTGCCTCCAAGGAGAAGGATGTGTTCATATGATTTAATAGTTCTTCAGAGCACTCCTTTCATCTATTGACAGTATCCACATTTGCCATCAACAGTTTTTGTTCCAGACACTGCTGTAGTTATTGCCTTTTTGGTTTGCTGCCACCCTTCAGTCAAATCCAGAGACATCCCCATGCTAATAATACATATAAGACATCTTTCTTCATTTGACAGCTTCTCCTGCAGTCTCATTTCAGGTAACCTAACTAGAAAGTCAATCAACAATTATTTTATGAGTATCCTTGTGTGGTTGAAAATCCTTAACTAGCATTGAAATCCATAAAAAGATCGCCTATTTGGTTCGGACCAGACAAGTAATTCTTCCTCATCACATGCCCCCTGGTATGATGTCTTCCAGTAAGACTACAATGCATGCCACATATAACAGTCAAAGTTGCATTCTGATGACCTTCTCCTCCACTGTAACAAACCCCAACTGTATTGCATCCTGTCAAAGGCTTGTGAGAATTTCCATACTTTGCCAAAGCCTCTCTAGTGCAGCAATTCCAGAGTAAGAAACAGACCACACTTAATTGAGAAGTTTGATTCCAGAGTCAGTGCTGGATACAGAGATGAGTTTAACTATATCTAGCCAATATTTTTCAACTACTTGCAAAAGCTTTAACACCTTTCTCACCAAAAAGCTAAATCCCACGTCCCAAGAGCAATTCATAAGGCCTATTATGCCTAACTCCGTCATACTCCTAACTGTTGTCCAAATAGCAATGCAATCAATGTTCATTCTTGACCTTGTGTGTGGTTCAGCCATATGTTGTATCCTGGCAGCTTTTTAAAGATATGACTGAGCAGTAATCTGTTATTTTCCATCCATCCATTTTCCAACCTGCTGAATCCGAACACAGGGTCACGGGGGTCTGCTGGAGCCAATCCCAGCCAACACAGGGCACAAGGCAGGAACCAATCCTGGGCAGGGTGCCAACCCACCGCAGGACACACACAAACACACCCACACACCAAGCACACACTAGGGCCAATTTTAGAAACTCCACACAGGGAGGACATCTGTTATTTTATTTAAGAAAATTATTATTTCCATTGTAGAGTTATGTATGAGGGAAGTGTGACAGTGGTAAAGTCTGCAGTAGGAGTGACGGATGCATTCAGCGTGGAGGTGGGATTACATCAGGGATCGGCTCTGAGCCCTTTCTTATTTGCAATGGTGATGGACAGGTTGACAGATGAGATTAGACAGGAGTCCAAAAGGACTATGATGATTAATGATGACATTGTGATCTGTAGTGAGAGTAGGGAGCAGGTTGAGGAGACCCTGGAGAGGTAGAGATATGCACTAGAGAGGAGAGGAATGAAGGTCAGTAGGAACAAGATAGAATACATGTGTGTGAATGAGAGGAAGGTCAGTGGAATGGTGAGGATGCAGGGAGTAGAGTTGGCGAAGGTGGATGACTTGAAATACTTGGGATCAACAGTACAGAGTAACGGGGATTGTGGAAGGGAGGTGAAAAAGAGAGTGCAGGCAGGGTGGAATGGGTGGAGAAGAGTGTCAGGAGTGATGTGTGACAGACGGTTATCAGCAAGAGTGAAAGGGAAGGTCTACAGGACAGTAGTGAGACCAGCTTTGTTAAATGGGTTGGAGACGGTGGCACTGACCAGAAAGCAGGAGACAGACCTGGAGGTGGGAGAGTTAAAGATGCTAAAATTTGCATTGGGTTTATCGAGGATGTACAGGATTAGAAACGAGTACATTAGAGGGTTAGCTCAGGTTGGACGGATGGGAGACAAAGTCAGAGAGGCGAGATTGCATTGGTTTGGACATGTGCAGAGGAGAGATGCTGGGTATTTTGGGAAAAGAATGCTAAGGATAGAGCTGGCTGGCAAGAGGAAAAGAGGAAGGCCTAAGAGAAGGTTTATGGATGTGGTGAGAGAGGACATGCAGGTGATGTGTGTAACAGAACAAGATGCAGAAGACAGGAAGATATGGAAGAAGATGATCCACTGTTGCGACCCCTAACGGGAGCAGCCAAAAGAAGAATTAGAATTATTTCCATTGTAGAGATCAGGAAGCAGAGAAGCACAACATAAACAGGACAGAACCCAATAGTCAATATTGGGGATGTCATATGTGTAGGAAAACAGATACTGTATATCAGGAGGTGTAGCCTTTCTATAGTGTATATTATTTTGCTGCAGATGGAAGCAATAGTGGGTAGTGTTAAACATTAGGTATTTCAGGGAGAGCATTACTGGCAGTTCAAATAAGAGGCATAATGTGCCTGTGTAACATCCATGTGGCTTTGACAGCTAAAAACCAAATGTTGACCATTGATATTAGTGTATTACTGCCTAGATGGAGTATAAATTAGTTTTATAACTATAAAGTTAAGCTCATAAGAGGCTAATGGATATGTACTTTTATACAAGACAACAATCCCATCCAAGACTGGTTCCTGTGTTTAACTTCATGTTGCTCTGGTTTCCTGTGACCGTGAATTGAAACAAACAGGTAAGAAAAATGGAAGAATAAGTGAAAATTTATAATGTTACTTCTCACTCTAAATATAACCTTATGAAGTGTGTTTTACCTACAGAAAAATAAAAAATGAACAACAAAAATATGGTCTTGGCTATATGATGCAAGGCCCTTCAAAGCCAGCAGGAGGAGCCGTGACATTTAAAATGATGGTCAATTTTTTCTTGCTGTTGGAAGAATAACATTTTAAACTGAAGAAAAGTAAATCTCTAGACTAGAGAGTGCTTCTCAATAGATTTATTGTTAGAGACTTTGATGTTCATGCTGAAATATTTATTTAAAAACCATATTGTGATACCTCAGGTACCCACAGCATTGGCATCTGCTGTCTCTAGGACAATGAGGACAAACAACAACACTGGTGCAAAGGTTCCTACAGCATTTTATTCACAAACAATCAAATCGATTCTTCATGGAGGTTAAAATCAATGAATAAGAAAAGCCAATAAATAGATTAAAATCAAGAAAAAGCAGAGTCAGAACCAGCTATTTTTTTTAATTCTTGCCTCTTAAGCCCCAGTACATCTCTCTCTATCTCTAAATGCCATCTCCTTTGCATACCATACTGGCCTGCTCAGCAGGTGGAGATGCCAGTAAGTATGGCCAGCCATCTTTGGTTGTTGAAACCACGACCATCCCTCTGCATACATGGGGATCACTGAGTCCTGCTCCCTTGTCCTACCACCATCAGCAAATGTGGATCAACTGTCAGTGTAGTTGGCCACTACTGCTCCTCTACAATGCTCAGCAGAAAAAACCCACCTCTGGCGCACCATTCCCTTCACTCCACACGGGGCTTCTCAACTGCCTTGCCTCCAACCAACTCTCCCTTAAGATTTTTTTATCTGCACCAATTCAGACTTTTCATCATTCTTGATTTTTCTACTTTCTTGCTTTTCGGAACCTTTTTATACCCAGTAAGTGCATGTGCACTAACAATCCACAGAACCCCAATAAGGAACAGTCACGATAACTGCTTTGGGATCAGAGCTGCTTCACTGTTTTTCTCAAAAGCCTGCACTGCCATGGACCCCTGGCACACCTGACCACACACAAGTTGTTGAATAACAAAATACAAGTTTTGAGGGCATAAGTATAATATACTTCAGAGCAAATTCTTTGACAAATCACCCTTTGATAGGCTTTATTATGCCAAATTCATAACTTCTTTTTATCATTGTTACAAATGCGGAGTCATTAAAAAGTGCATGCTTAAACAAAACACAGGTTTGGATTATTTATCTATAGCACTATGTTATATATTCATGTGATTTTTAGTTACAATTGTGATTTCACCCATCTCTCCATTTTTTGAAGTTGATTCTTCCACTACAGGATTGCTAAGTGTGGGGCTTGTACCAGAATACATCCAGGGCAAACGTTATTTTTTTACAAGACAAATCTCACTAGTACTTGGCCAGTTTAGATATGACATTTAAAGGAGTCTGGACAGAACAAAATCACAACAGAAACAGGAAAAACTGAAACAGAAAAGTCCAATCCGTGGAGCTGAAAGTCTGTACCACTAATCACTTCATCGACATATGTGTTTTACAATGTACTATACTGAATTACAGAGTAGCTTTAGTTTGCTAATGTATATATTCACTGCTAGTATAAAGACAAACGTAATGTATGTTAAATGAAACTTCTATACACAGATTAAATGAGTGGGCTTGTTTTTATACATACCTAAATCAATCAGCCTGGAGCATTCCATGCCTAATCTATTGCATGCACAGCACCATTTCATTTCTTTATGTATCTGGGATCCTGAAATGTTTTTCACTACCATTCCAGAATAATCTACTGTCTGCGTTTTGTCATCAGATTTGGCACACCTGCAGATTTCCAAAACAACACTAATTAAGCCAGTTATTTATCTTTATTATTTTAGAAAGATTCACACTTTATAGTTTAGAAGTATGATGTTTTAAAGTATAAACAGCACTTCCATTTCTCCAATTTAATACTCTCATGACTGTTCACTGCTCCATACTGACAGAGGAATAGTTTAAATGCTCACCTAAGATGACTAAGTAGAATGTCAGAGAATCATTTGGGCAATAGTAGATATGTAGGTGCACTTCTTGATTTGAAATTAAAATTTCAGACCTAAAGCCCAATTATGTGCATTCTTTGCCCATAAACTGAATTTTGAGATAATAATGTAATACAATTGAGAGATCAGAAGGCAGGTCATAATAAAATCAGTCAGTCATTATCCAACCTGCTACAGTATATCCTAACACAGGGTCACAGGGGTCTGCTGGAGCCAATCCCAGCCAGCACTGGGCGCAAAGCAGGAACAAATCCCGGGCAGGGCACCAACCCACTGCAGGACACACACACACACACACAGGACAATTTAGGATCGCCAATGCACCTCACCTGCATGTCTTTGGACTGTGGGAGAAAACCGGAGCACCCAGAGGAAGCCCACACAGACACGGGGAGAACATGCAAACTCCACACAGGGAGGACCTGGGAAGCGAACACAGGTGTCCTTACTGCAAGGCAGCAGCGCTACCACTGCACCATCGTGCCACCCATAATAAAATCAGTAATTAATATTTGATTAAAACTTTAAAAATAATTGTATATTTACCTGCTTATAAACAGACATGGTGTAATATCATTTCAGATTGTTGTATTTGACAGAATTCAATGCATTTGAATTCAAAGTAAATTACAAAAAACAAGTCAATTATTGGCATTCTTTCATGTCAAAAACAATCCAGGATTAAGGGGATAGAGAATTTCTCTAAGTTGCAATAGACACAAGGCAGGGACCACACGTTAAAGTATGGCTAAATATTCTTCTTAATTATTAAAGAAAACTGTGTCACAGGGCATGCAGTAGCACAGTAAAAGACTTGTCTACTAGGTGTACATTACAATTTCCAGTTACCCTCACAGTATGGCTTTCATTTCAGAAGAGGAATCAGAAGAAATCCGGTATGAACAAGTAAACTTCATACTCCCCAGTCTACACTCTGAAGTGTGATGATTGCTATTAAAGGGCACTGGCATCCACTATTCTGTATTATAGTAAATTTTGTAACAGCTATCAACAAATGTAAAAAGCCTACCACAAACTATTGTTTTATATGTTTTAATTGTATAATGTATTCACTCAGGCAGCATGGTGGACACATACTTAGTGCTACTGCCTCACAGTTTCAAATGCCTGAGTTTGAATCTCGGCCTGGTCATTGTCTGGGGGTTTGCATTTACTCCTTGTATCCGTATGTGTTTTTCCCTGAACATTTCAGTTTTTCTCCAATCAAAAACAGGAAGGCTGGATAAACTGCTAATAAATTTGACTTCCAATAAACTGGACTGTGTGGTTGAGTGTTCCCTGTAATATCCTGGTGATCCACTCAAGATTTGATCCTCGCTTGTGCCAAGAGTGGTTGGGATTGTCTTTGATACCCCATGTCACTAATATCACTAAATGTATATATATAGATCTTTCTACTACAAAACAGTGAATATATACTGTATATACTGTACTTATCGTCTGGAGTGTCATCAGAAAGCCAGTCAATAGAAGGTGGAGGGTAACCTTCAGAAGTACACTGCACAATCAGTGAGTATCCATCTTTTCTTTCGTAGACACGTAGCAATGGCTTCATTGGATAGGCTGTGGAAATAGAAAAATATGTATAAAACTAACATATACTAATTTTAATTGAATACATTTGAACAGTTACTTGTTACATGCAGATACTTTTGAATGTTTATCACATGAAATATTTGCAATTACAATGGACATTATCAAAGTAGCATGTCATTTTGTTTGAAAATGTGCTCATCATGGAAGTTTTACTTTATCCTGTGTGTAAAGTATTTTAAAAACAGAAGAACATACTGAAGACCATTGTATATTAGGGACAAAAAATCTAACTTACTTTTGATATATCAATATTTGAGGTAGGCAAATAAAAATGAAAGCCTAAAATATATAATCCTGAATCCTGATTTCAGGCAGTTGAAAGATTTTTCAAGTATTTCTATTTACAGTAAATACTCATCAAGATTGCTGATAACTGCAATCAAAGCTGCTTTCCAAAGAATTTTAGGAGAAGAATAAAAATTACCACAAATAATTGTCTTTTCTGAACGATTCATTCACTAAAACAAAAATGAAAATCCCCTGTCACTTCACTCAGTAGACAATGACATGTTTTGTTTTGAGATACTTGCCTTATGTTTTACTTCCACAGAATAGAAACTCATCATGAATAACAATGGACTTATGGTTGATCGCTGCGACCTTGAGGGATTGTGTGACACATAATCTGCTTTCATGTGTCATAAGAGATACTTGACTTGAAAAAAATTAAGCGTGCAGTTTAGGTTAAAACTGAAAATGTTGTTTTGTATGTGAGTGATGGGTTTCAAGTGAGTACTGGCTGACATGACATAAGAGCAGCTAGCAAAGCTATTAGTTTAAAATGAATTATTTTGCAAAGTAAACTAAAAAAAAGAAACACAATCTTTTATTTTTATTAACAGGTTTCTGAAAAAAAAAGATTAATATGGGCCAGCTTCCACAAGGATATGTTAAGGCAGATGATACAGTTTGTTGTGGATTAGGCAAGTGGGTCTCAGGTTCTGCCATGGTGGCTCACTGTGGCTACAGGGTTTTTTTTAACCTGTTATATAATCATTGAGTTATTTTACTGCTAAATGATCGCATTGCTCAATTAGCTGTTTCTTCTTCTTTTTTAATTCTACATTCCAAAAAGTGTGGTGTTATAACTAAAGATATGCATTTATAAGAGATTTAGAAATACTATATTTGTGTTTTTAGTTTCACGTGCTTAACTCTCTGTTCTAATTGTCCTATTAATTCAGCTTTGTCTGTAAAGTTAGCTCACTGAAGTTTATTCAGATAATGATGGAGCCAGTCAATCCATTTGGTGACATAGGAAGCCACCACGGGTGCTGTCACCCAAAGGGTGCTGTTTATGTAATTCTACAGATCATTTTGCAACCAACCTGTCCATGCTATGGACACTGAAAGGCATAGTTTTGGCAACTTGAGGGGTGCACGCTCTGGACACCAAGGGGAACACATCTTCCTCGGTTTTGTCCCACCTGCAAGTAGGTCTGCTTAAGGCAGCCATCATTGAATAATGACAATGATGAACTGGGTAGACACTAGGGCAAACAAAACCAACTGCTGATTGTCTGTGGATGATTCACTGTCATACTCACTGGTATGCTTTTTATTAAATAACAGCAGAATAAAAATCATGATGATGATTAAAACCTTAAAAAAAGATTTAAAAAAAACCTATAATATTCCCCATGAAACATCCATAAATGAATAAATTCCAATAAATGCTTAGAACATCCAGTTTCTTGACTGACATCAACCTAAAAACTCTCATCTTTTTAGAAAGACATTTTGTTAAAATATTCTATAGATTCTTCTGTTTTTATTATTCTATGTTTACTCTGTAGCACTTTGGGATTGCTAAAATATAAAGTGCAATATAAATAAAATGTATTATTATTATTATTATCACAACACAGAAACTGGGAAATAACCACTAACTTTATTATGGTAGGAGTCCAATTAAAAGCAGAACTTGGTTGGAAATAACATCTGCAGTTACAGAAATTTTACCTTCTCTCACAGGAGTATACATGTATAATTGATAAATAGTTGTGGGCTAAAAAGTGTAAATTACCATACCTGGATGGAGAACAAAGATGTCTTTCTGTGTGGTTTACTAATTCATAATAAACAATAGTTCATTTTTTGCTTTTTTTGTTTTTAGGCAGAGTGGGAAGCTCTGTGTTTCTCCCATGTAATTTAATTTAAAGATTTGTACATTTTTAGGGATAGTACTGTGACTGTGTACAGAGTACAGTGAAATTCTTACTTGCATGTGCTGATGAACACGTAACACATTGCCACAACAAGCTCTTTCTGAAAATGTCTCCTCAGAAAAGGTAAAGTTTAATTAAATTATTTCAATTGTATTAAGTATTTGTTATAGGGTGCCCAAAAAGCCCTTCATGCAAAAAATGAATTTAAAAGTAATGAGAATGAGACTTTTTGTTTGTTCCAACACTATTTTTCTTTTGAAATTGGCATTGTCCCTTTCTGGCTTCAGTACTGAAAGTGGCATAACTGGCATAAATGTAATAGGGGATGAGTCGGATAAAGTCAGTACTTCAGTCTGAAATGAAGTTTCCTTTTTTGTGTTCTTCATTGATTTTCTGGGTATTCAGCCTTCTGCTTTTTGGAATTTATTCACAGATTTATGTTTTACTCTTCTTTGCAATTGTTCTTGACCCTACAAGAAACACAAGGCCAAAGCCACAACTCATTTGTAGTCAGGACCAGCAGTGAAAGAGAGTGCAGTGAGACGACTCCACATAAGACCTAACCACTAAAACCAAGTGTCCTTATTTGCATCTAAAAATATGAACACCAATAGGCGCTGAAAAATTGGAATGTATAAGATTTTTTTTTTTAAATAAACAGCTATACATCCTGGTTAACATCCAATCCTTCAGTTAGATAAGTAGAGGCTAACACAGAATACATAATATAAAGGAAACATAACTGAACAGTTTAGCGGTGTCTGTGTTACATTAAAAATCTGTTTGAGAAGGAAAATCCCAAATAACAGAACTCTTAGCACATTTAAAATATTCAACATCCCCCAGAAAAAAAAAACATTTTCATTGAATATTTAGCAAACAAATTTCTTCATGATTTTTTAAGTGTTGTGCCACAACTGTCTAAATATTCTTGGTGAGAAGAATCATCAACCTTAATCAACATCTTCAATAAAGTTCATAAGGTAATTTAATCCTAATAGTTTTATTGATGGAGAGAATGAGTTTTACCTTGACTAGATTTCCATCTAGTTCTGGAATCAGAAAATTAACTTCAACAGCAATAACATATAGATATATAGTAATCCAAATGATTATTAGTTTGAAATTCAAATTTTTTAATAAATCCATATATTTTTATATGAGATCTTGGTCTCATATCAAACCATTATTGTCTCATACCCACTTAATCCAATCCAGGGTCATGAGGATCTAAAATCAATGAAAGTAGAATTCAACAAACTGGCATCAGTATAGATTTTTTAATTAAACTATTACCAGTATCTTTGATCGGAAATCCAGAATATCTGGAGATAAATGCATTGCAGACGAAGGGAGAATTTATTGTGCATGTTGATATGTATCCCCAAGACTGAGGATGAAATAAATGGACCAGGAAATGATAGAGTGATAATATGTTTGTGGAGCACATAAAAGAGTGGTGAGAAAACTACTAGGGGTCAAAAATATGAAGAAACACTGGTGAAAAAGTACAAAACAAAATGGTAACCTAGACTTCAGAAAAAATGGGGTGTATTTAAATGGGGTGTATTTAAAAGTAATCAAAATAAATACAAATGATTACTCTTATGAAATTCAAAACGTCTAGATGTTGGATGATGGCATCTTAAACAGGAAATGTTTGCACCTCGCACATGGTAGCAATGCATAATCACATTACCAGCCATGTACATCGTCACAATAAAAAACATGGCCTTTGCCACAAAATGCATCCCAAAATAGTGGCACTTGTGAGAAAGGTCAGCAAAAAATGATGCTGTGACAACATCACCAAATAATCACCATGATGAAATCATATAAGCAAAAAATTACAAAACTATACACAATAGTTATGAAAAATGAAAGCTTAGGCTCAAAAATCATAGCTGTCATCTAAAGACTCAATTTTTTTTTAACTTTGTGTGCTCATAATTGTTCTTGCATTTTTTAATTATTATATTCTGTGTTCTATTTTCTTGGTGGTCATCACAATTTTGAAATAAGACAGAGGTCACACAAGCATTTTGTTATCTTTTTCTTCCTATATAGGATGGCAGGCAAAATATTCTGGCGTTCATGTACTGAATCAAGTTACAATTCACTACAGCTCTCTTTTTACTGTCTATGGTTAGAAGGAAGGTAAAAGGTCTTAATAAGATTTGGTGTTAATACCTTTGTTTTGTTTCCTTAATCTTGATTCTTGTTTGGCATGACAGATTTGTCATTTGGTGTTTTCTGCATTCTCTCTCAGTAATCTGACACCTTGCCTGTCTCTGATTACATGTTTACTGCCCTTCTACTTTTCCATCTTCCTAGTTGCACTCCTCCACCTTAAGAAAAAATTGACTGAAAATGCGTTATATTTTGTGGGTTCAGTCCCTTGTTTTACAAGCTTTTTGTTGAATTTTGTGTAATCTATTTTTGTTAATGTTTCTTTTGCTAATTATCTGCCTTAATGCTGGACGGATTTCATTTTACTCAAGCTGACAGAGACCCAGTGCAGTGTGGAGAAAGGACAGGAGGAGGTGGACTGGACATCTATTTGAATAAGGAGTGGTGTAAAAGGGGGGATATTACAGCTAAAACTATAGTTTATAATTCAGATTTTGAAATTCTAGCTGTCAGAATTTGTCCACATTACTTGTCCAGGGAGATAAATGACATCATCTATATTAATGTTTTTATTCCTCTTTCTGCAAATGGTAACCTAGCACTGGAAATGATTCGTTCATTAAAACTGTTACTAATACAGGTAATAATTTTGAGCATTCTAATGCTGGAAATGTCAGAAGAACAAAAGAAACTCACAATGGTAATGGTCTACTATGTTTAAAAAGTTCAGTTGCAGCTTTAGGACAAACATATCAGAAAAAGGGCTGTCAAATTATCTAAAAATTATTAATCAAATACTAATATTGAAAATAAGCATATACTTGAAAGCTGGGTAATGCATATACTGTATGATTGTATCATATGTGCTTTTCAATATTTCTTATTAACAATGTTATTTTTCTTTAGCTTGTGGTTCATCTGCAAAGCATGACATGTGTATAACCCTTGAACAGTTGCTTAAAAAAGCAGGTGAGAACTAAAGCCTTCAAAAAAAATTGACATCTAAAACACAGACCTTCACAAAAACAATATTCTCTCTGTACACAAAGTGATGCGATAAAAGAGAAAGCTCAGTTTGCACAAAAATAACTCACAAAATCTCTCTTGATTGCTAAATTATGTTCAACACAGGTACTTTTTTCTTTTTTATAGCGGTATTAAAAAATGTATCTGGAAGAGGATAGGTGAGGTGTGCAGGACAGCACAATATGCCATTTGTGACCCGCAGGCAGGAGCTGATGGTCAATGAACACTGTACAGGACTAATCTAAACTCAGTTTCTCTTTTTTGCTTTTACAGTCAGAGCAAAAATGCAACACAGATGATTATAAACCTTATTTATTACTATCTGTTATTGTTTTAGGCAGTTTGTTAGCACCCCCTTAGGAAGCACACTGTATGTTTATTGTGTGTTGCCTGAGGGAGCTAACATTGAAAAGCTCTTTAAAATTGCAACTTTAAAACCTTTATAAATAACAAAAGGAAAATCAGAAATCTGGCACTGCATTAAAACATTTAAATGCAAATGTTTACAAAAGCTTGATGATGAAATGTACTGTAAATGAACTTGTCTCACACTTGACCTAACATCAAAGAAATTTTGAACAACTCTCCAGTGATTTGTGAGTCATTAACTTAAAAACCATCCATTCACAGCTTTTTTCTCCTCTTCCCTTCAAAAATTTAGCAACTTGTAAATATGAGGGGGTAAATTATGCATGGATGTTGAGCAGAAGTTTGGAAAGCACTGTGTAGGACAAAGTGGGCATTCCTGCTACACTTTAGTGGTACAGCAAGCCTGTAAGGCAATAGATTTAGCAGGCACCCAGCTGCACTTTCACCCACTTACATTCCAAAACTAAGTGCCTCAACTCCAGCTGGTACCAGAATCTGCCTGAACTCCATTTGATAAGAAAGTTTTAAATCAGAGTTGAACTGTCATCTCTCCAGATGCCCCTCTGCAGACATCTTGAGCCAGAAGATGCAAAATGGACTCAAGCAAGAAGAAAGAGTTGTAAATCAAGTACTCTGATGGACAGAAGAACTCTCTGATGAGGACATAGTGATTTTTTAACTGGAAGCAACTTTAATCCGATCAGACTCGTACATTACCTTAAAACTAGTTACACTCATCTCATTTGGGGATATTTTTCTGGATATACTCACAGGAGCTCTGCTCTCACTTTCCAAAATGACTAAAAACCTCTGAAAACTGCGTTCTGAAACTAAAAGTTGATTTGCCGCTCTTCCTTGGGGAGCTGAAGCTGACAAACTCATCTTTTTGTGAACCTGAGAGCTGAAATCCGGTTTGCCAAGCTAAAGAGTGAGCCAGTCTGAAAATTGAGAAGCAGCCACCAATTCAGAAAGGGAGCTTCAGCATGTAAATTCATGTTCCAGAAAGATTAATAGCTTTTTCCTATGAAGTTGCAGATGATACAGCAAACAGCCTAACAGAGGAAAGCAGTACTCACTACAAATTAAGGGTCATGCAGTAAAGAGAAAGAGTGTACTCCAATGCAAGAAGAATCCTTGAATTAAGTATCAACTCCACAAAACACTGGACATCATCTTTAAAGACTTAGTATTGCAAAACTATTTTTCTATGCCAAGATAAATTAGAACTCTACACAGCAAGTAAACAACAAGGCTGTCTTTGTTATATGTCTGTCTATCTAGTCTGTCTCCATCTAGTCTTCTCGTATCAATATATATGCAGTTATCACATCTCTATAATCCTTGATTTCATCAATAAATCATATTATTCTGTTTCTTAAAACAACTGCACCTCAGTTAACTTGATATAATTGTAAAGGCCAGAGACCTGCCTCCAATAACAGAGAAAGGTATGGTAAATAAAGTAGGAGCCATGCCAAATTATTTCATTAATAACTGGTATTGCCAAAAGCAAAACTGATAACTAATTACATTAAAATTAATCTTCCATTTCTACATTTATTGGGCAGGCACAATAAACAACACTTTTTTCACTTCCAACAAGTGCATTAGACTTTTATTAATGTATTTTGTATCATTGTCAGTCATTCAGTCATCATCCAACCCGCTATATCCTAACACAGGGTCACAGGGATCTGCTGGAGACAATCCCTGCAAGCATAGGGCCCAAGGCGGGAACCAATCCCAGGCAGGGTGCCAACCCACCACAGGGCACACACCCACACATCAAGCACACACTAGGGACAATTTGGGATCGCCAATGCACCTAACCTGCATGTCTTTGGACTGTGGGAGGAAACTGGAGTACCCGGAGAAAACCCACGCAGACACGGGGAGAACATGCAAACTCCACACAGGGAGGACCCGGGAAGCAAACCCAGGTGTCTGCAAGGCAGCTGTGCTACCACTGCGCCACCATGCCGCCCTTGTATCATTGTCTTCTTCTGTATTTACTTTCCTTTGTATATTAATTCTGCTGTTAAATCCCTATGTCAGGGATGAGTTGGTTTTTGATTTTGGGTTTGGGGGGGAGTCAGCTCACAAGCATCCCTTCAGATCAGGATAAAGCTCAGGAAAAGTTAGGTAGACTAAATAAGAACAACTTGTTTATTTAGCTAACTTTAAACACCTCTAATGAATCTCCAAAATTCACTAGCAATCCTCCTCTTGCATCTTTTAAGGTCAGCTCTTATATACTTTGACTAACAGTAAGGCAGTAACCTAAATATTCCACTATCTAATAAAAGGAGTTCTCTAGCTAAGTCTATATCAGGGGGTTAGTTTACAAAGGATTTACTAAACATAATTAGCATTAAACATTAATATTAAACATTAACTATCTCAGTTATAATATGACAGGCTATCTGTCATGATTTTGAACACTCATGATAATTTTTCATGCATAATGTATGTTTTGAACCTCATTTTATTATTGTATTAAAACCTTATTTTATTATAGTATTTTTGACTTTATTTATAACATTACCACAATCCTATGTTGTGCTTTCTTTTAGGTTGTTGTTTTCTGGCCAGTGGCTGTGGCAGTTTTGTCATTAGAACTGGTGCTGTGTTGCCACCACATGACTGATGGAACTGCTGACACATGATGTCATGATCATTGAGTGTTTGTGACGGTGGCACACTATCCATCTTGTCCATGTTTTGGAATAAAACAAACCTTTTTCAGAGAGAGTAATTAGCGATTAAAAGACTTTAGGATTCTAGATTTTTTACCTAATTTTTTGACAAAGATTTTTGTTTAGTGTTTACAATTTGTTATATTGTTTTCATGTTCTTTTCGGCTTTGACCTTTGCTTTAATTTTTGACTTCAATATCTCGTCCAATGATTTGCCTTCAGCCTGTCATTATATCTAAAGCACAACACTGTCTGGCTCCAGGTATTTTATCATTTTCAATCTCCCCTTTGATTATGACCTTCAAAGAGCTGCCCCTGGCCCTGTAAATCACATCTTTAACATCCCAAATAAAAAGACCTAGTGAAGACACACCCAAATAATCACTGCTGATTAATGTCATGCACCACTGGGAGAGGCCAGCTTATTTACCCTATTGTTTGATTACATTTCTTATGGAAAAAGATGATCCACTGTGGCAACCCCTAACGGCAGCAGCCGAAAGAAGAAGAAGAAGTTTGATTCCATTTCTAGTAAGTTAAACATATTTTACAGCCATAGAAGGTCTATAAAAAATATGGAGATGAAGTCATTGGTTACTTGATGTTAATAAGTATGTAATTTTGCAGTATGCACAAGGGGAAAAAAGGAGGACAACATGGCTGTCTCTGAGCTGGCATGCATACTTTGAAAACTCAGAAATGACAAATGTGCATAAACCACAATTTTTTATTAGGTCTACATTTTATAATGTTAAGACTTTAATGAAGCTGTATTTAAAGTGGCAGGTGGTGTGTGGCCCCACACACAATATTGTTAAGTTGAAATATAAAATAGTCCACACTACACTGAAAATTATCTCAAAGCAGACTGTAAATTCATCCTTCTTTAGATGCCTCAGCATTCCTCCTTTTCCAATGTTCAGCCCAGTCTTACAAAAAGCCGCAATATGTGTTGTAAATAAACAAGAATGTAGGGATTTATACAGTACGAAGTGCACTGGAGCTATGGAACAAATAGGCCAGAAAATTCTTGATTTTCAGGTATCTCAGGTGTGCGCTGAGAATTGTTTATCTAATTTCTTTAGTCAGAAATACAGACTATCATTAGTCTAAATAATGGATATAAGAAAAATGGTTAGAAGGACTATCTCCAGTTACCACGAAGGGGATTTGCAAGTAATGAGAAAAAAGCTGGTGGAAGAGAAGTGAAGGAGGCCGACAGAGTGCTCAACACTGACAGCAGCAGGCGTGCATGTGATAATTCTACTGTGTTTCCATAAACTAGGGAATAATTCTCACTTTAGTTCAGGCTCTTCATTAGAACTGTCTCCCTAGAATTATAGAGGCTGGCACCAACTAACACTGCACACAGACAATTGAGGAATAGTCTGGGGAGTCAGGAACATAGATGTAATCAAATAGTCAGTAGTGAGTTAATTCACTGCTAATTGGAAAAAAATATAAAAAGATTAATAGGTTCATAAAATTCCACAAAACAAAATCACCAGAAACTAGTAAACTAATCAATTGAAAGCAGTGCATTCATTTTACTAAACTGTGTGACAGGAGGTGCCCTCCATTCCTCAAATAACACTCATGGGGCAACAAATTAAACAAGTAAGGGGTCTCTGCATAAGTTTTTTTTTGTAATGTGAACACAGACATACAAGTAAGAAGTACATCTGATAAGCTGATTTGTGTCTTCTATGAGTAAAAATAAAGTTCTATATTTTAACACGTGGCTAAAGGACCGGCACGCAAGGTGAGGCAACAAGGTGATCGCCTCTTGTTAACAATGCAAAAAAAAAAGTTAATTATTAACTTTAAGGATTAACAATATTAAAAACATTAAGGAGCAAGCTTTAAAAAGTGGCAATGGTAAAAATGACTTGAAAAATCCATAACGTCTGTGTTTGACTATACAGACTACTGCAGTTAAAAGTGACTCAGTTTCCCTTTGCAAGTGATTCAAATCCTATATGAAAGGGTAATGATTATCTGTCCTAAATCAGGAAAAATAACAATTGATAAATCAGAGAGACGTGACCTAATAAACAAACATGAATACCAACTGCATGATGACTTCAAATTCTTTACTATGTGGAACGCTGCACAAAGATGCTTTGAATGGAATCATCTCTACTGAATCTGTCTGCAAGACTCTCTCAGAATAATAACATTTGATACATGACATTGTAGAAAAAAATGTGACAATTGGGTTGCATTGGCAAGGTTTCTTTTTTTTTTTCCTTTTGCCTTTCACGTTTCTGTAAAAAGATTGAATCTATTTCACACGAGTGATAAAAGAAAATCTTTGAAAGGGACTACAGATGAGTTTCTGGTAAGGTAGTTTATTATTTAAACTACCAGGCTGGCAAGTAGGTTACAGTTATGATCGTGACGCCATGATAATTTTAATATTATGCAGCCCAATAAATTGTAACCATATAAATTATATTTAGGCTCTTGAACTAATCTGAATAGCCTAACATAATTACTAAATTCAATTAAAGTATAATGTTTATCGCTAAACCAAGTTCTCTGTTCCTGTATCTTTACTAGTGTAGGCAAGTAAGGCATTATCACTATCCCATCAATGCATGGACACAGTATTTTCAGCTAGGAGGAACTTTTTTTAGAGTGCCAGAAACACAAACAAATATGAAGCGTATAATCATCTAGTCATTATGGTGGTGCACTACAGAGGACGAGATTTGTGGAGTTTTAAAACAAGTAATAATGTAAGACAAATGTGTTATGACAGTTTGTAAAATTCTGTTCATTTATGGAATCTGTTTAAGGTGAGTGTCACAATGTCAGTTAAAAGTCTCTGAAGTTCACATCACATGTGTTTAGTTAAAAGGGAAGGCACCTTTTACCTCAGTTGAAACAGCCAAGGTACTATATTTAGAGAAGCGTGCCGGAACAGCGACACAGCAGAGTTTTGTTTCGCTTTCAGTTTCATATTCTACATTTGTATTCTTTTTAGGGTGTATTTTGTGCTTTGTTGTTTTAAAGGTAATCTTCAAGGATAGCATATTTATGTCTGATGTTCATATAATGCATTTTATTGCAAAGCCTGTATAGAAATACGTATTGCATGTGGTGTGAATTAAGTGCATCATTTCATGCTGTCTAAGGACATGGTACAGGTTGGTAAGTTGGGGTTGAACTGTGGGTGGAGGTGGGAAATGAATGGCAAAAATGCTCTTGTCTCAGGCGACATTTTGTAACACGCCAGTACTGAGTGGCTAACACTACACAGAGCTATGAAGCCAAATTGATTGAGCTGGGATATGCTTATGCCGATGACACCACTCTTGCACCATTAAAACAGAGATGCAAAACCAGTAGGAATATGATTTGGTATGTGGTTGAAAGCACAGTTGGACAAAGAGTTGAGACTGCACCGTGGAGGCCATACTTCAGTGAAACTGACCTCATGCTTGGAGAGTTGAATCAATGAGTTCAACAAACAGCATCCTCAAATTCTCATTACTCTTGCTCCAAAGAGAAACAAATTTCTAGATGCAGAACTTGTTAAACACATAATGAACTTAATACATTTAACCATAATTGAGAAAGAGTATGTTATTTTACAAATAATTAGCAAAAAATTACAAAAGTGACCAATTAAACAACACATCACCAAGCACTGGACGCCATGCCCAATGCTCTAACATCTTTTAACGTTTGGTGTATCCACAGCCATGTGTGAGAATGCATTTTCAGTCATGAATAATGTTTTTATGGACCACAGATACTTCACACAGCATGTGCAGAAGGCCCAGCTTGTGCAGCTTGTCTTCAAGAGAGCACTCACTTGCAAAAATATGACTCGGTGAAGGACAAGTTTCTAAGAAAATGTAATCCTGGCACTTACCATCTTCAACTTTTCTAACAATGACTAAACCTATTAACATTTGTATTTTATGATTAACCTTGAATGATAATGATTTTTTAAATTATCAGTGCATATTAAGGTGCTCAAGTTCCTATGCAGTTTATACAAGGAGATCTTGATGTCGTATTGTTGTCTGCTGTGGCTGTTGCACGCTGGGTAATGATGTTATTGAACCCAAGTGAGGAGTGCTTTGTCTGTGGCTACAGGAATACTAAGCTGACATTATGTGTGTTTTTAAAAAAGATTTTCTATTCTTATTATAGTAGTGTATTTGTTAAACTAAATTTTACCATGCCTGTTATAGTGCATTGTTGCTTAGGCATCTCTCATCTATAGATCCGCATGTTTCAAACCAGCAGTCAAACCTCGCCCATCAAGGTTCAGATTGCTAAGATGATGGTCCTGGGTTGGAATATTTATTTTTGGATATGAGTGTGTGTGTTTATGTGTGTGTGTGTGTAATTGGTCTTACTTCCAAGCACAGAATGCTTCATTTTACTTGTTTATTCATTTTTGCAAACCACATTTTTGCTTTTGGGTCACTAGACTTTAGAGCTAACAATGATACTACTGAGTGCAGAATAGTTCTCTCAACAGGATAATATTTATCACAGGCAAACCACAAACACCACCAAACAAATAGGCACCCTAGATTAATCTTTGGTGAGTTTCATTAAAATGATGAATCCTAGAAATTAGTAAGCCATCTTACGATGTACATACATGATGTATGTGCTTCTTTTTTGAGTGCATTCCCAAAACCCCTCCTAACTGGTCATTTTACAAGTGAGAGTAACAGACTTCTTTGTTAACCTCTACCCCATAGGTTGCTTACCAAAAAGCATCACAAAGCAATTAAAAAAACAATTGGTTGACAGTACTTTCATTATATGGTGCCATCTGGGGGGTATATTATAGGTGTCAGCATGTACACAAGCAAATGACATAATTATGTCAGGTACAAATTTAGTATTCTGAATCAATCAAAGTTCTCAGTCTGTGTCTGAGGTTGGTGTAAGAGGTAGCAAGTTTGATACACTTTTAGTAATTAATGAGTGATTTGAAGGATATAAAGTATGAAGAATTTAAAGTCCTACTTTAGTTATAATTATTTTTGGGAAACACTCATAATTTAATGATGTCTTAAAATAAACTTTACAATGATCTTTGTGCTATGATGCTTTGGAGAAAAAATCCTTATCAAAAAACATGAACAACACTAATCAGCAGTAATAGTAGGTATAGTAATTTTAAGAATTTTCCATCCATCCATTTTCCAACCCGCTGAATCCGAACACAGGGTCACGGGGGTCTGCTGGAGCCAATCCCAGCCAACACAGGGCACAAGGCGGGAAACAATCCCGGGCAGGGTGCCAACCCACCGCAGGACACACACAAACACACCCACACACCAAGCACACACTAGGGCCAATTTAGAATCGCCAATCCACCTGACCTGCATGTCTTTGGACTGTGGGAGGAAACCCACGCAGACACGGGGAGAACATGCAAACTCCACACAGGGAGGACCCGGGAAGCAAATCCGGGTCTCCTAACTGCGAGGCAGCAGCGCAACCACTGCGCCACCATGCCGTCCCATTTTAAGAATTTTGTAAAACAGTATTTTGCCTGATTAATTTAAAATATATCAAGAAAGACCAGTATGAAAATAACATTCCTATCCAAGAACAAAAAAGTCCCAGATTACAAGATTCAGAGAAAAACCTGGAACCTTTCAGGAAAACCTAGTTCATAACATATGTTAGGGGTCATTTCACATGCACTTTATGAGTTTGAAACTTCTTGAAGTATTTAATACAAGTGTCTCACAAGTGTGTCCAAGAAGCACCATCCTTCCACCCCAGGACGAGACAAGGTGGTGACGCTAACAGTATTGCCTCTTTCCCCAGTAACATTAAAGGATGATACATAGCTCCACCCTGCACCCCCAAGAAGACTCATCCCTTCTTGGTGCCATAGTTATAGAAAACAGCAGGGAGCCAAGCATTAAGAACTTGACCAGCAAAAAAGGAGGATAGACTCTATCCATATCCGCAACAGAATGGGGCTAACTAGACCCATTTTTTGTTTTCATGTTACTGCTGCATGGCTGTATTTCTGTTGATCTTAAACAGGGTGACCTGGATGGCACCCCAACTTTTAGCCTTACCTACCACAGTCTGTTCCCAGCCAAGTTACACAAGGTATAATAAATATTAACTTACTTAATACTTGCACTCTGAATTCCACCAAGAAGCTACTGTTGGGTGTTTGAAACAAGAGCAAATACTGTCCAGCTTGTTTTTTATCAGCTTCAATAATCATGAAGGAAAATGTTGTTCTGAAGGAGAAAATAGATAACATAAGTGTTCATTTCATTAATTGTTTAATGTGAGATTGGTTATGTATACATACATGATGAATTTTCAGTAGAGAACAACCAAAAGCTATTTTATCAGTTGCTACCAAATCCAAAACAAATACAATTTTATCTATAATGTAGGTACTTCTGCAGAAAACTAAACCATTACAAATGTTTGGAAGTACTTTTGCCTGAAACAGAAGCTGAAACTTACAAGTCCTATTCCCATTTTAGTTCTGCATTTTAGTTACAACCGGAGCATTGTTTTTTCGGAGCATTGTTTTTTCAGGTCATAGCGCTTTACCAGCCTTACCAAAATAATAGGTGAATTTTCAATATTAAATTATTTCACTCTGTCTATGTGATAACATTTCCAATCTTGCAATACACAGCCCATGTCAAGACTAATTTTCAACCAAAGGAAGAAGTTTTTAAACATTAATGCACATTTCATCTTTTTAGCACCTGTTTAAATACCAAACTCTGGATATTCTCTGTTTTAAATATCTTGAACTATGTATGAAAAGAATTAAAAAGTATTAGCTTACATAAGCATATTGTCAGAATATTACCGGATAACATTTTCAAAATTTTGTTTAAATTTGAATTAAAATAATGAAACTATTACAGTTGAATTAATCATAACCAATTTATTAGCAAAGAATGGTACAAAGAAAATCCTTAATACCTGCTTTTGTCAGTAATGCACCCTGATATGGCATCTCTGTGTTTCCAAGAGCAGTTTACACTTTCAAATCCATTCAGTGTCGCTTGGATCTCAACAGTATCTAGAAAGTCAAGTTCTATTTCACTAAATTTCTTTCCTATTTCAGTTTCATCATTTCCGATGCTTTTCATGAGACTGCATGAGATGTTCACTAATTCCACACTACGGTTGGCTGCCTACATGCAAAAGAATAAAATGTCTTTTGAAACAAAAAAAAATCTGAAAACAATAGACGTTATGCTTATATTCTGTAATGTATCCATAAGAGTTAATTTAGATAAATGTATATAATTTTTAGCACTGTCCTAAAGAAAAAGAAACCATGGAGAACAAATCTCTCAGCACCGTTGCTAGATTTCAGGCTTGGCACAAATAAAGCACACAGGACAAAAGCTCACAGAGAAAAAGTATGTAGTGACAAATGCATGTAGGAAAAATAAATAGAATGTGCAGCTAGTAAACCACACTTGGTATGGCACCACAAGGAAAACTGTCAAAACAAATCACATAACATGATGACAAACACTATACACAGATAAAGAGAAAAATGAAAATTAAGTTAATTAAAGAGTAAGTACACAGTGCAATTACTAGTATAACATTATGTTAAAAAAGAGTAAGTACACAGTGCATTTACTAGTATAACATTATGTTAAAAAAAGTTTAAATGCAACACCCCTGGATATGTTGGTATTAATTGTTGCAGCCAGCAATTAACCTTGACACGTCTTGAACACTTCTAACTCTGAAAGGAAAAATATCTACAAGCTTTTCAAAGACAGCACACATGGCATCACAAAGCACTAAACTAAAGGTTAATAATATTTTTGCATACACATATTTCTTGTCATTTTTGTAAGTGTCCAAAGAAATTCCTGTTCTCTTCTACAGTATAATTCATGATGATTGAGATTTACTGTATAAAGGGGAAGTACATGGAACTTTGCTTTCCCACAGTTTTATGTATCTAAATTTTTTTGTGCGTACGCACATTTCTGTTTTTGTCTGTATGCCATGTTTTAGTGTGAATTCTATGCATGGTGTTATAGATGAGTCCCCTGATGAACAATTTTCTTCAGAGAAACATAACAGTCATGAAGAATATCACAAGTAAAGAAACCACTGGGTTGGACAAGGTATGTATATGAATCAGGCATTCATTTTTACTAAACGATGGGCTGAAAGGTTAGATTGTACTAATTATCCACAACTACAATATATTTTTAACTGTAAGCCAATGCATAATGGAATATCCTACAGGGAAACTAAGGAGGAGGACAGAAAATGTCTGGGTTTTTCACAATCTTAAGATTATCTAATTAATGTAATAATAGAAGATGAGGACTGAGAGGATCATCATAATTATTCACAAATCACAAATACCAAGGGACTAAATGTAAACATAAATGAAAAATAACTATTTGATGGTTGTGAATTGTGAGCCTAACTGTGTTAGCATACTTTTTTAACTAAAGAAAGCGGAAGAAAATCTTTCCAGGAAACTGTAATAAATGTAGCAAGGGCTGTAAATGTATCTTAGTGATTAGAACAGGTGCACAGAAGAAGAATGTGCTATGCTGGGGCCTCAGGGAACCCAGTCATATATGGTATTCACTCAATATGTGAAACGTGTGGCTAGTTAAGGCCTGTCAAGGACCCTCAAGGCAGAAGCCTGCAGTACAGATATGGCATCAACTCTGTGCCAAGTAGAATGCCTCCTGCTCTCTTCAAAATGGACCGCAGTCATCAATGTCCTCCACTGAAAAACTCAACAACTATTGCGCTGTTCCCAATGACTTCTGTTCTGCTGTTTTTGTAAACATTATACTACAATATGTACTAGTAGTGAAAGCTGCATTTTAAAGCAAGTTAAATATATCTTTTCTTTCCTACCAAATGTCTCTTGTCATAATATTTCCGCCATGGTTACCAAAGGGGTATATATACAGGTTCAAACTATGAGCTGCATTTTAACAAAGAACACATTTCCAGGGAGCATGTGCTCCCTGGATGGGCACAAGGGAGCTGGATCCAGTCCAGCATGTCTTGGAGAATGTTGAAGGAAAACCAAGACATACACACAGACAGGGCAGAATGTGCAAACTCCACACAGACCCAGGACACTAGATCCATGTGGCATTAATACCACCTACTGCCATGCAGTGCCTCCCAGCAAAAAATGTCATTTGTATTTTGTTGAGTTTACTGTGTACTGTATATTTCAGTCAAACAGAGGCCGAGTTTTGTAATGGGGAAAGCCCTTTATCTGGTTTTAAGGCATTCCCTGCACCACTATGTTTAGCAACTATTTATGCATAAACAGGTAAATAAGCAAGTAGTGAGTAAATACTGCATGGAGAAATACATTTGATCTTTCAGACATTTTAGATATATGCAATTAGTGATACACATAACACATTAAAGCAGCAAACTCATTTAGATTTACTATAAGCTTGTTTTATTGCAGTTTTACTTTTTACTTGTTTATAATGAGGTATGGCAGTGCACCATAAGGATTTTTCTTAATTGAGTCAACACATAATGTTTTTAGTGGTCTATAATAGTTTTGGCTTTTTTGGAAATGTATTTGGTTCCTACATTTTTCAGTTCAGATGACGTTGTCTATTAGTGTATTTTAGTTTAATTTGCAGCACTGCATAATCCAGCAAAGGCAATGTGTGACCCCCTATTGAGGTAGAAAGAATGAGTGTGATAAAAGTGAAATGTATTTTGTTACTAAGGTTTTGGTTTAAGAGTCAGTGATGTGTAGGTATTTTTTGTCTGGAGCCTAGCTAGATGTTTTGATGAGGTGATTCAGGTATGGAGATTAACTCTATAGTTTTTAATTTTTTTAATTGAAATATTTAAGTAGATTGAAAAAGGCTCCCACGTACACATTTCATAACAAGATCAAAGTACCAAGAAAACTGTACTGTCTGTGACAGAAAGGTAGCAGAACTAACTGAAGTTTGTTTTAATTAATTTGAACTGAAATCAAATCTATAAAATACTGTAGTATACAAATACAGAGCATACCTGTTGTCTTTGAATAAGATCAGGTTTTGTTTTCTGCATGTGTGAAATCATGAAGCACTGAACACTTGTATCTGCTTGAAACACATACATCTTTGTAGATATCACCAAATAGGCTGCAACTAGGAAGAAACAGAAAAAAAAATCATTTCAAAATGTAATATATTTTCAGTATAAGTAACAGTTATTGTTCCTAAGTGGTTATGAAATTTTTTTGGAAACTGCATTGTTTTAGAAATATCAAATTATAAATTAACGTATTTGCATCATAACACCAATTAATAAGGTATTAAAAGATAAGGCAAAATTAATCCCTTTCACCAGACTCATTCCTCAATTTTTTTAATTTCTTAGCAATGCAGTACTGTAGTAACTTCTATGGTCAGTACACATGTGAGTGAGAGGGACTTCTGTGCATCCAGAGTCTAAATATCTTCATCATTTTCAGATTTATAGTTTCATTTCCATTTTCAGTTTTGGTAAATTTCATGTACTTATTTTTCTTTTTAATTTTAATTTCATGTTCTTAATTACCATGCTAATTTCTATGGGGTGTCATTTATTAAAGGATTCACTCTTTCTAGTAGCTTTTATTTAAGTTGGACATTTGACCTAAAAGTGAGATATTTGCTGTATAAGAAAGACATTTGCAATATAAGTTTTCTATTTGCTACTTTGCACAATACAAACATTTACATTTAAGAAAAACACATTTTCACATTTGACATTCTCTAAATGTTGGAAAAAAATTCTACTTCAAAAAAAGGAAGGCACTGTTTTTCAAATAGCTTTTTAATGGGACTCTTTTTTATGTTAACCTCAAGTGCTTGCATGTTTACACAGATATAACCTTATTCCAATTCAGAATTGTGAGCAGCAGGAGGGCGCAGAGCCTGTCGTGGTGGGACTGAGTGCAAGATGAAAGGCAGCTGTTTATTGTTTATGTGCAGACATAAGCAGAACCAATTTGGAGAGACCAGTTAATGTAACATACATGTCTTTGGAAAATGGGAGACAAGTCCATGTAGATGTGAAGAATGTGCAGGTTCTACAAAGACAATACGGTAGTAGGGTGCAAGATTTGATGTGAAGACAATAGATCCATGAGGTAGTAGCACTAACTACTGCACCACCATGCCATCCCATGACAAGGATCTCACTTTGCAATGATTCCTCAGTTTTTGATGTTAATTTCTTACATTCATATTAATTTCACGTACTAATTTCTGTTGTTAGTTTCATGATTTTCTGAGTTTTATGCACTTGTTTTTTGTTTTTTCTTGTACTCATTTTGTTTTTGTTTTTTCTCTTTCAGGACCACTATATGGATCATGCAGACAACCAATATGTGAGAGACAACACCATGCCTGAGCAATGAGAAAGGCTATGCATTGCTCACATGAAACTATTAACCATGTCAGCACTCAGAGTTGTTTTATATCAATATCTAAAAAATCTAAGTACTCCAAAATCAGAAAAACACTTTGGCTAAATTAAATGAAACTTGGTGACACTATACAAAAAAGAAAATTAACTGACCTGTGTTTTTTTTAATTGTCAATATTTGTTGATAATATTGTTGTAGAGAGTGAGTTATTCTTAGGCACCACTTTCTTCTTTTTCTGTCTCAGTGCTGGGAATTGGAGCTTGCTGTGCATGCAAATGAATGGCGTCATCACAACTGCACCAAGCTGTAGCTGTAATCGCACAACCAATATGGGCTGCCGTTTTATGTAAATGAACGCCACTAAATGAAGTGAAGTGGAAGGAATTAAGTTTGGCAAAGCTCAAAGAGGACACACTGAACAGGTTGCTTCCTTGGGTATACACAATATTTACTGCCTATCCGTCTGCTTCTTCTTACTCCTCATGATGCAATATAAAATGCATACAAATTTGAAGGGGAGGTTGGCACCCATGGATTGCGGAGTGTCCTTATTCACATATACTACAAACAAATGGGGGGGGGGGGGGATTTAAAATGGGCCCTTAGTGGTGAAATGCATGCAGTATTTCAGAGAATTAGGGTGTCTCCATAAAGGTCAGACAGCAATGTATTGGTACACTCCAGTTCACAAAGCAGAAGCTAGAAAGTGCCAGTACAGCATATTGGTCCATTTCAAGCCCTTAACACACATTCCTATTCCTATTCTTATTCCTACTAATTTCCTGTTTGAATTCAAAAGAAAGCATTTTCCTGAAGAATTGTGTTTCCCAATGACTACCAACAAAAGCCAAAGTCAGTCAATAGGAAAAGCAGGAACTGATCTACAGTACAAACGTTTTTCTCCTGTACGTAGCATATTCAAGAATAAGGAGCTCCAGTGAACTAATAAAATTAGCTATACATAAGTATCATCTAAAGAAAAGTACTCCTGTAGTTATCTAGTGTTACTGATAAGTCCGATTAACCAAAGCCACTATAACAAAGGGCCATTTACTGAGCGAATCCAGATAACACAGCTAACAATATTACAAGATTTGTATAAGTTCCACATTAGTGAATTGTTTCTTAATCTTACAGAAAGACTAGCAATGAGGCTCCCACCACTCGCAGCATATTCATGAAATAATTATAAAGTCGATTGCTGCCTACAATTCAAATTGTTTTGTTAACTGTTAATATCATTGAAATTGCATTATTTTTTGTCCCTTTGAGAGTATACCACTACAACTCATTTTATAAAACATGCAGGAATATGGCTCAAAACAAGTAGTTACAGCAGCAAGTGTGGTGGTTCTGAGAAATAAATGTTCTTGTACTTTTAAAGAATATAAAACTTGAATACTGGGAGTTAACAACAATCACTCTGACACATGGCAGCCGGGAAACTCTCTTTCTTTATCAGCTATATGATAATACTTCTAATCTACATGTTCACAGTAAGAAAATAGATTATTAAAAATAAAGAGGACAAGCAAAACAAAAATAGGAATCTTAGTTATACCACATTTATAGGCATAAACTGTATGAGAATTTTGTTACTCAATTGCCTAAGCCACATAATTGCAAAATCATAAACAGCCAAGCCCTGGAAATATACATGTATTTTTAGAAGGTTAAGCTTCAAGCTGATTACAAACTATAAAGGAAAGATGGCATAGTTCTTGATGGATTTCACTCTTGCAACTAAAAGGACACCTATCAAGAGTATATGTGTGACTTTGATCATCAATATCAAAATTCTGAGTTATGGTCTCTCAGCAATCCATTTTTGTCCACTTTTTACTGTGCTATTTCAGTTTTTTAAATATAATTACATAAAATCATTATTCTAGCAACATGAATTTGGTTTTTAGCCTGGATATGGTGGCTACCATGCTGTGTCAGTCCTTGCCTGGCTGCAGCCATGTTGCTAATCCCGTGGCCAGCCACGTGACCCAGGAGCCTCATAACTCATTTTGTAGCCAGCCGTGATCCATCTACTGTATATCAGTTGCAGCACACAACTTCTATCAGCCTAGCTTTGGATTTCAAATCTCAAAGCAATTTCTCTTGGTGGTGGTTAGTAGCAAGTAAGAGAAATCAGTATTAGGACCTAGATTTGATGATTGTTCTTACTTGCTTTTAGTGGTATTTTTGACTGACTGTCCATCGACTTTATATTTAGCCTGCTCAAAATATTCACACAGAACGAACGAGAGTGAAAGACGCTACAGATCATGCTCACTATACCAAAAATAAGTAAAACAAAGGATGACAGAAGGAAAAAAGGAATATGAATGGAATGGTAGCTGACAGCTAAGGAGAATAACCAATAGGGCTTTTTTAAGTAATAGAAAGCTGCTACCAATAAGTTTCTTCCCACATTGAGGAGTTATCTCCCCATTTCCACTAAGTTTGTTGGTGATGAAGATTCACCACCTTAACTAATGGCTTAGAAGAGAGGTGAGTGTCTGGCTTCTGTATTTTATTCAGCTAAAGATTCCACACATAAATTGATCGAGTGTATTAACAGAAAACCACTTATTCCCAGAGTGCCAGTTAGAACATTCTGCAGTGAATGTCTGCCAGTAATGAATACTGTAACGTCTGTGCTCATAGGTAGTGTCTATCAGCAAAATTTGCAAAAGCTTTTTCACAAGTGAATATGCTATGTTCACCAGTGACCTTGTTCAGCTAATATTTTTCTGAGAATTCACCATGCATCCAGCTTAGAAAAACATTTTTTTCCTCAGCACCCCATGATTCTTTCTGAGGCTATTGTGACATCACAAAAGCATAACACATATGCACAGAACTTTCTGAAATGTGTACTGTAAGCATATTCCACCTCTCATTTCAAATCAGTGCCTGAATTGCATTGTGCATTCGTGATGTCACTACGGATCTGTACACCAGCTAATTTGCATCTCACATGAATTAAAAAAACACTCGGTGTGTTTTTATTTGAGGTATACATTAGCTGACAATAATGAGAATATTATGAGTGCTGCCATCAAAAATATAACACTGATCCTTGTGCACTCACTTGCTCACTGCTGATTCGCATGGATGATGTCTTATGTTGGCTGAATACATGCATAATTAGCCGCACAGTGTAGCTGTGAATTAAAACAAGCTTTAAATGAGCACTCCACTTCCACAAGTCAGAAAACACATGACAGCCTGTAATATAATAATGAAGAAAGATTTATTATCACAAGGCATCTCTGTGTTCTTCATGGAAGAAAAAGGTGCAAAGCATCTGCACTGAATGAAACAAAAAGGACATCCCAGATGTGCTCAGAGCCATAATTTCAAACAGTGGAGAGAGACAGTCCTGCTCCTCTACCACTTCATGGTACAGCCAATGTGTGCCCTCAATACTGGAAATTTGTGAGCACACCTATATATACACTACTGGTCAAAAGTTTTAGAACTCCTCAGTTTTTCCAGTTTTTCATTAAATTTAATTAGTCTAAATGCAATGAATGACTTAAATGATGCAAAGTTAAGCAGTAAACTGGCACAGGTTTAAATTGAAAGTTGAGGTTAGCAAAATCTGAAAACAAAGAAAAAACAGAAAATTGCAAATTGGCCTTCTTCAGGGAACAACTAATTGGTTACAATCTGCAGCAATTAAAGTAAATTATCTCTCTCTCTCACTCTCTCGCTCTCTCTCTCTGTAATACATACTCACAAACCCCCGCTCCAGCCACTTCGTGTCTCTGCAGGTCGCGTATGGGTAAGCGGATGAACAATTTAAACAGATTATTATTTTCATGGGAATTGTTAAATGTGCATAATAGAACTAACTATTTCACATTACAGCCAGCAATTAACCATAGTTAAAAATAGTAAAACTTAATAAATTGAAATAAAATTATGTTTCATGTTGCATTAGAGGTATTCGTTGAGTTGTACATTTTCATTCTGTTTGGCTTTGAAATTAACACGCAAATACTTTTTAAACTTCTGTCTTTGATATCTCCATCTTTCTAAACTATTATCGTTGACAATTCGTCACATGTTTGTTTATTATAAATGTGACCATGATCTTTCAGATTCATATAGAAATCCAAGAAAACTTATTTGTCCATGTTTTCAGGAATGTTCTTAGGCATACGCGAACTACGCATCCGTGTAGGGCCCCGACCATGAGGGGGGCCCCTGGCCCGGCCCCGACTTACAATTTTTTTTAAATTTTTTTTTTGTTGTCGTCAGGCTGTGGGCCTGGGGCCACTGTCATGCCCCTGGCACTGCAGCTGTCTGTGCCAGTCCCAGGAAATTCAGTTCAGTGCATCTCTTAGTCTTATTAACAATGGTAATTTATTATCTAAATTGCAATCTTCACCTAAATCCCTAATAATATTGTCACACCGTCGTAGCTTTGCCAAATGCACTATAGCAAACGTTAATTTTAGAGATTCATTTCAGATTCATTCAGAGAGATCCCCATAAAATCATGAAATATCCCTATATTACCGGCCTTTACCAGATCCAGAACAAAATCAAAATTTTACCACTCTGCATATACACAAGCGTACATGTAGGCCTACTGGTCATCTAAGGCCTTTTCCGGGCGTTTTATTAGAACACCTTCCTGAGCTCCTGGGAAGGATCCGCCCCCCCCAGACCTCCCCCCCCCCCCCCATCCGGGGCCTGCACATTTCTGAACCGCGTAGGTCCCCCAAACTGCTAAGAACGGCCCTGATGTTTTACTGATAAATTTTGTGTAAAGTGTGATACTTTTGAACGTATGGATTTGTATCCATTATTGGTTGTAGAATTTCTAATATGTCTGATCATTTAACTCTTCCGATCCTATGTTGCATCGGTTCTCTGTGATCATAAATATAAACCTGACCGAATTGTGGTTTCTTCTAAATTAAACTTGTAGTAGCTTTAATTGTTGTGGGACCACAGATTCTCATAGGGTATGGTCCTGAATTTTGTAAATCTATGTTTTGAGCATTGAATGTTGCAAACGCGAACAGATTATTGTAGATTCAGATATTTTGCCTGTAGTGTTTGTGGATTTCACTTTCACTAAACAACAAATCTTTTAATTCTCCTGGATAGGCCTCTTCATTGTGAAGAAACACTACTTTTCCCTGATGGCAACATGAATTTACACGAAGTATAAGTCTCCAATTTAAACTTTAAAGCCGAACAATATCTACATACTTCTGTCATATCACCTACATCCATATTTTGAATCCCTTTTCGCTGTTCCGTTATTTCACCGGGTGATAATTTCCGTTTGTTAGCGCTAAAGAGATCTTTACTATCAGTTTTTTGAGACTTTCGAATTTTAGTACTTTCATAATCTCTAACCTGCTCTGCATTTGTATTGCGCCAACGTTTTTGAACCTCTTTACGACGTTCTACTTTGTCGTCTACTCTTTGTCTTTTATTTCCTACCCCTCTTGCACCTGCTAGGTTTTCAGTTCCACTTGGTCCGGGTTGATTATTACTTTCCTTATTTTACACTTACATTATTATTGTTCTTTTTTGAATTATTTTCTCTTCAATGCTGATAGTATTGAATGCTTTTGGGCCTCTTTTCAACGCGATGCCCTTTCTTCTTTGCTTAGTCATTAATGTATCATCTAGAAGGTATAACATTATTGTCCAGAAAAGGACTACATCAAAGGAAACAAACAGATTGTACAGTATATCTAAAAATACTTTCCAGAATAGCTTCTATAAAGGATGAAACTGAGGACTTTTCCTAAATGACTTTAAATGAGGAAAATGTAAAAATTTATAAGAGCTGAGAGCGCAGGAACTGTGTCTGACAAAAACATTCACACAAATGAGAGTTGAGTGTGTAATATTTATGTGTCAACAAAATATTAACACATATATGTGCAGTTTTGTTTTAAGATATGTCATTGAAATGTATTATTATTATCAGGCATTGTTTAGGCACCTATGACATAAGGAAAGCACCAGAAAAAAGAACCTTGATTGGTTTTTTTTTGTTGTTTTATAGTTAATATAGAGCATGGCTGCCGTGGATGTAAGAGCTGTGATAAATAAAGTCCCCCTGCATATTTAAAAAAACATCTCGCCATCATTTCATTTTGCACAATTTGTGAAAACAAAACAGAGTGGATCATAGGTGTGTTTGAATATGGTTGAGAGGAGGGCATGACTTGAAAAAAGTCTTGTCTCGTCACAGGATTTTTTTATATAATAGAAAGATATATATGAGCATGCAAAAGTTAGCATAAAATTAAAGATTACACATTTCTTTTCAGGCATTTTATGCAAGATTAATGATTTTGTTTTGTACAATTGTGCAGTGTAAAAAAGGAAAAGGAGCACCATGCAAATGTTTGGGCACTCCAAGATATTTAAGGTCTCAGATAACTTTTACAAAAGTTACGGCTTATTCACAATCATCGTTAGGAAATCCCAAGTGATGCAAATTGCAAAGCTGTATAAATTCTCTGACTTCATAAACCTTGTTCCAACAATCAGCAGCCATGGGCTCCTCTGAGCAGCTGCCCAGCACTCTGAAAAATAAAATAATTGATGCTCACAAAGCAGGCAAAGGCTACAAGACGATAGTAAAGTATTTTCAGATAGCTGTTTCCTCGGTTTGTAATGTTATTAAGAAATGGCAGTTAACAGAAACAGTGAAGGTCAAGTTGAGGTCTGGAAGACTAAGAAAACTGCCTGAAAAAACTGCTTGTTGGATTGCTAGAAGGGAAACTAAAAACCTCCGGTTGACTGCAAAAGACCTTTAGAAAGAGTCAGCAGATGAAAATCTTTCCTTCATCCTAGTCAAAAGACTCAGTGTCTGACGTTTGCATATGAACCTCTAAACAAGCATGATTCATTTTAGAAACAAGTCTCATGGACCGATAAAGTCAAAATAGACCTTTTTGTCCACAATGTGCAATGGTATGTTTGGAGAAAAAAAGGTGCCAAATTCCAGGAAAAGAACATCTCCCTAACACATCTGTAAAAAAATTGAAGCTAAAGAGAGGATGGGAGATGATGATCCAAAACACACCTCAACATCTACAATGAAATGCCTCAAGAGGTGCAATCTAATGCTTTTGCCAACTTTTGCCAACTAAACACTATTGAAAATCTGTGGATAGATCTCAAAAAGCAGTACATGCAAGACAGCCCAATATTCTTGCAGATTTAGAAGCCTTTTGCAAGGACAAATGGGTGAAAATAACTCAAGTAAGAACTGAAAGACTCTTAGCTGGCTACAAAAAGCGTTTCTAAGCTGGGTACTTGCCAGAGGGGGGGTTACCAAGTACTGATCATGTCAGTTGCCCTAACTTTTGCTTCAGGCCCTTTTCATTTTTTTGATATTTTGTACCTGTGAATAATGGAAATAAAAATGTAATCTTACATTCAGATATACAGTACATATATATATATATATATATATATATATATATATATATATATATATATATATATATATGTACTGTATATTACTTATTGCTAGTTCTTGGTTATTTGTTGTATTTTGTTTGTTTGAAGCATGGTACCACACACCTCAGGTCACATTTTTGGCCACAATAATCTGTCCATCAAAGTTGGCAGATGCTTCCATAGCCCTGAGGAACACCTGCAGGACCCCTGCACCATTGTAGTCCATTCAAAAGTAGTTCAGTTCCTCCACATTGTCTTTAATGTATATTTCAGAGTACAGTGAAGTTCCTCAGCATTTCCACAATTTTGCAAAATTCATGTCAAAGTCAACCCCATAGGCTTTGCTCATCACTAATAGATCTCATTTATTTTGATGTTTATTATTAGAATTCACTATAAGCAACTATTAATAATCTATATATTATAAAAAGTAAATCCTTTTTGGCATAATACAGAGCAATTAAAAATGACAGCTACTGTACATGTTTCAAGAGTTATATTATTCTTAATAGTAATTTATTATCCATCCATCCATTTTCCAACCCGCTGAATCCAAACAGGGTCACGGGGGTCTGCTGGAGCCAATCCCAGCCAACACAGGGCACAAGGCAGGGAACCAATCCCGGGCAGGGTGCCAACCCACCGCAGGACACACACAAACACACCCACACACCAAGCACACACTAGGGCCATTTTAGAATCGCCAATCCACCTAACCTGCATGTCTTTGGACTGTGGGAGGAAACCGGAGCGCCCGGAGGAAACCCACGCAGACACGGGGAGAACATGCAAACTCCACGCAGGGAGGACCCGGGAATCGAACCCAGGTCCCCAGGTCTCCCAACTGCGAGGCAGCAGCGCTACCCACTGCGCCACCGTGCCGCCCGTAATTTATTATTTTTAATATTAAAGCTAATAAAATGTTTAAAGACTGTTAATAGCTGGTTTATAATAGATGCCTAAAATAAAGTGTTGTCTTCATTTCTTTTGGTTTCTTGGGAGAATACAGAACTAAAAAACCTTTTTGCTAGTTTAATGAAGCCATACAACTGCTTTATCCACATCAGCATTAAAACTTTTAACCAGCCCGTGAGCTTACATTTCTTGTGGTCCCATTGACACTTAAACTCAAGCAGCAGTAACCCCACATGTCTCACTTCCTTAAATAGTGAAAGTCTTCCAGCATGACAGCAAAGAAACACATGACATAGTGTTTGTAACATCCATCCATCCATTTTCCAACCCGCTGAATCCGAACACAGGGTCACGGGGGTCTGCTGGAGCCAATCCCAGCCAACACAGGGCACAAGGCAGGAACCAATCCTGGGCAGGGTGCCAACCCACCGCAGGACGTGTTTGTAACACAATAACTAAAAAAAACAATGAAATTTATGGATAAGCCAATGTAGCTGCATAATGACGTGAGAAAGAGAAGCCAAAATTATTAAAGAGATGGAGATAGATATGAGAGGTGAGAAAAGTGAGAGCTTCACTGTTCTTTTTAGTTGGACTCCATTGTGAAGTTCAACAGCTGTTAGGGTAGGGTAGAAAAGCCTATTTGCATGTATTTTGGCTTCCTTGGGCAAGCCTACACTCCTTATTTATATTTTGCATTTTCTGACTAAGCCATTTCACCTTCCAGTACTTCTGAGCCATAAAGTGAGTAAAAGGGTAGAATGGAACTGTAGCAGAGTGGCTAAGGGTCCAATGCTTAACTATTTAAGTTACATTAAAATGAGTTCCAAATAAAAATGTGCTCTTATCAGTAAATAGAAATGGTTAAGGGATAGATAACAAAACAAAATTGAACTGGAAAATTTCTGATAGCACACATGCACACAAGGGAAGTTGCTAATAATATGTTCAACCACTTCTCTGAAGTTGGCCCCCTCACAATTCTTAAAAAAGGGAAGTAGTTACTATGGGATGCTATCAGAAACAAGATGCTTTTTATGCCAAAGTAAAAATTATAAATGTAAATACAGAACAGCACTAGGTTGCATATTTGTGTATGTTAGGACAGACTGGCAGTGCCAAGCTGTGAGTGCTGCTTTTATTCAAAAACTTGTGTACCCCATTTTATTTATCACGAATCAGTCAGTCAAAATATTTTAGTACCACATGTTTGGCATTTAATGTGTGGGTTGAATTGGCTGGTTATGAGGGAGAGTCCAGTGAGTAAATTGTTCAGCTTCTCTGTTTTTAAAGAAATTTTAAATTCTAATGTAAACTTTTATTTGAATTGGCATTTGACAACTTCATGGTAACCTAATGGAGATCCATATACTTGACATTTTCTATTAGAAGGGCTGTTGATCCTCAATAGAAAATATCCTTATGTTGGGTTGTGATCTCTGAGCTTTTTAGATACAGGTAACTTTAGTACATCTTAATAAAAAATGGAGTATACTAACATCAAGAATAAACAGAGCAGAACTGTAAAAGTGAAATGTACTAAAATTGTCAGTAAAGTGTGATATCAGGATCCTGTCTCACTCAAGTTCTTCAATTCAGTCTTGAAATCACTTGTCTGTACTCTCAGTCTGGCTCTGAGAGTGTGGAGAAGTTACAACTGTTCTTTGATTTTTAGGCAAAATGCAAACTTAAACTGTCAAGCTGTTAAAAACATTTTTTAAGTCAGATTTTCTTTTCAGTTTGTTTTACAATTCTCAATTCTGTATTCATATATGACCCGATTATTTACTGTACACTTTATTTCCCTTCCTTCATATATCCAAAAGCCACACATGTTAATAGAAAGAAAATATTTTACTGTTGGACTTCACTGTGGCAAAATACTTAGTGCAGCTCCAGGAGACTGTTTAAATCCTCTAATATTTATGGGCTGTCTCCCATACTCTTGATTTTTTCCACATCCCAAGGGTATGTATGTTAGGTTTGTTAATGACGCCAAACAGAACCTGCAAGTGTGTTCTGCAATAAATAGATTGGCTTTCAATTTAGAGTTGCTTACTACTTGGCTCTGATGCTTCTACAATAGGCTTTGGCTCACCATGACCTTGAAGTAGAGTAACAAGTATCAGAAAACTGATACATGGACAGTTATTACTAGCTAGTTTTGACTTTTGCAGTATCTATCACAAAAATTCTTCCTTCACTATTTTAACACTGCTGCCTCAATGAACAAGCAATATGTAATTTATTATAATATGTCTATTGCCATTTGCAATGGAGGCTCAGTGGCTAGTGCTGCCTCCTTACAGTGCAGAGTGCAGATTCCTGCTTTTGTCGTTGTTTACCTGCTGTTTCCACAATAGAACATTAGAACACTCTAGACGAGAACAGGCCATTCAGCCCAACAAAGCTCACCAGTCCTATCCATTTATTTCTTCCAAAAAAACATCAAGTCGAGTTTTGAAAGTCCCTAAAGTTTTACTGTCTACCACACTACTTGGTAGCTTATTCCAAGTGTCTATCGTTCTTTGTGTAAAGAAAAACTTCCTAATGTTTGTGCGAAATGTACCCTTAACAAGTTTCCAACTGTGTCCCCATGTTCTTGATGAACACATTTTAAAATAACAGTCTCGATTCACTTTACTAATTCCCTTCATAATTTTAAACACTTCAATCATGTCACCTCTTAATCTTCTTTTGCTTAAACTGTATAGGCTCAGTTCTTTTACTCTTTCCACATAATTCAACCTCTGTAGCCCTGCAATCAGCCTAGTCACTCTTCTCTGGACTTTTTCAAGTGCTGCTATGTCCTTTTTGTAGCCTGGAGACCAAAAATGCACACAGTACTCCAGATGTGGCCTCACCAGTGCGTTATAAAGCTTGAGCATAACCTCCTTGGACTTGTACTCCGCACATCAGGGTGTTATATAACCTAATATTCTGTTTGCCTTCTTAATGGCTTCTGAACACTGTCTGGAAGTTGATAGTTTAGAGTCCACTGTTGGCTTAGGAAAAGGACTGATGGACCAAGTAGTAAATATCACAATGAAATAGACAGTTTAGAGTTTACAAATGTTCAGAGACAAAGTAGGAGGGAAAAAATAGCTTACATTTGAATGGCCTAAAATTAAATGTTGGTATAATGAAAATTAAATGAAATGGAGAAAAGGTTGTTATCTGGATGCAATTTGAATATTATAAATGGCAAGACCTCAATAATATACAGTACTTAAGAAAGGAGTTCAGCACAAACCAGCAACAAGAACTTGCAGACAGTTGCATTGTGGTTTTGGACTAGAGCAGGTGGAGTGAGACAAAGAGGAGGTCTGTATCGCTGTTGTGATGTGAGATTTTGCAATTAAGTTGATAAATATTTTGTATGTCTTTATTTGTAACTTAGGCAAAGCAATGTAATATTAGTGTTACATTAGTGAGAAACCTTCATGTTTACAACCCCCCCACCAGGACTGAGTCTCTTTGAATTTTACGACAGGATTTGGGGGAAGTGCCTCAAACCAGTTTGGCAAGTGTTTCTCTGCTAAAGTCTCTCTCTCAACCACCCACGGGAAAGCCAGGCTGCCTAACTGCCACTTTAACATATGGTTTTTGGGGGCAGGTGTGAAGATATTCTATTCCACCACTGGTGTCAAGTATGGCTGTTTGGAATTGGCTTGTATCAGAAGCCTTTAAGTACCATGACGTCCTATTGGCTCTAGGGGTAGGACAGAGAATCTATAAATTTGCTCATTCCCTCACTCTCTATCTCTTACCAACTGATGCATGAACTGAAAAAGACAACAGCAACCCTAGCGTCCACTACCCCCTAGGACTAAGTCAGGATTGTGAATTTTATGACAGGGTTGGGGGAAGAGCCTCAGACCAGTTTGGCTAAAGTCTCTCTGTTAAAGTCTCTCTCAATCAACCCCCACAAGAAAGCCAAACTGCCTAGGTGGCAAGCTGCAGCTCAACATATGGTTTTGGGGGCAGGTGTGAAGGTATTCTATGCCCCATTGGTCTGAAGCATGGCTGTTTGGAACTGGCTTGTATCAAAAGCCTTTAAGTACCATGACACCCTATTGATTGTAGGGGTTGGACAGAAAACCTATACATTTGCTTGCTTTACCTCACCCTCTCTCTCTCTTACCAACTGAAAAATGAGCATCACACACCATGAACTGAAAAGGACAACACAATGAAGAGCACAGCTCAGCTGCCACATTGAGACAGGCATGCGGCCTGTTCTGAAGAAAGCTGACCACAAATGATTCCTTAACTAGAGACATTTTAAGTAACTAACAAGTCTGTGTGCCGGCTGAAACTACACATCACCATTTATCAGGTTGTATGGTTGCCAATATTCAAATGTACTTTGCATATTGTTATTATTTATGAATATTATCAATAATACATTGTTTAAATTGTAACTTGACTTCTGCTTGTCTTTTACTACACCTAATTGCCTGAGGTTATAGATGTAGAAGGGAAGGTGGGGAGAAGTTATATACTACAGTATAATACCTTAGAAACAGTGGTAAGTCTGTGAGATTTGAGGCATTCTGACAAAGGATACATATTAATAATACAAAGGGGGAAAGTAGAGTCATATATTACTCTACCAAGACAAAACAGTTGCAATTCGCCAAAATTAAATGAGATGCATTGTTTGACCTGTATCATGGTGCAATCTGTGTCTTAGAGCATGCCATCACTTGTAGGTCATTTATTAGTTAGTGCTACTGTTCTATGATATGAAAAGGATCAAGCATTGCTTGCACATTTGTCACCTATGTAAGTTTTTGCAGGTTTCTTGCTTTGGGTGGAGCATTCATAAAGGTGAAGACGTTTTTTTCAGAGAATAGAATTTGGATTTTGCAGTAATCCATAGTGAAGGGCAAGGTTTAGTATTGATTTCTGTGCAAACCCTGAACGTGAAACATCACTGATTTTATGGTTTGATTGACATTTTTTGCCTGGCAGGGGAAAAGGGGGATTGAATTGGATGCAATACCAGCTGCTTACATTCAGCCCATCTCACCAGCTGGCAATCCTGGCAGTAGCTTTGCAATTTTAATGGTGTGGCACATCTGTTTTTGAAGTGCAGTGTGGGTGTTATCAGGGGACAAAGCACTTTGACTGTGCTTCATTGGTTAACGGCTTCCCGAGACACATTGCTTCATGGCGGTCTCCAATCACCCAAACCCCTCTAACATTGATCGTGTGTCAATGCTTTGCAGGCTATCTCAACCGCCGAATTATAAAACAAGTGTCTAAGCTTCATGGGGGACACAGTTACAAGAGGTTTCTAAAAGTAAGTTGATCGATTTATATTTAAATTTTATACACTGAGCTAAAAGCTCAAAAAAAAAAAGCTCATTTTTAAAGTTAAATTTTTCACCTGTATGTGGTTCAGTTTGTGGTACAAAAATTAGGAATTTGACTTCTTTACCTTCAAATGTGATATTACTTTTGTAGGGAATGCAAATGCAAATGAAACATTTTCTAGGGTTGAGTGGCATAGAAATGATTGGGAACCACAGAACTAGAGAATAAGGAGTGATGAGTGAAACTTATAGACTCACAAAATTGGCACTGAAATTTGTTGTGCATACAGTTTCATTATAACCAGAACACAAAGTTCACTAAAAAGAAATTTGGGGGTAGAGCTTAAAGTTTTTTTGGGGGACAAAAGTGAGATATATTCTCCTTATGGCCTTGTTCGCGCTTTTGTGTTTACCTGCTTTTGTGCAAAGCTACGTAACTCAGGAAATCTGCAGCACACCAGCAAAATCAGTTTTCTTCTATGGTTCCCATTCACATCACTGCTGTAAAGTGTAGTGTTTTTTAATAATGTGCCAAGCTGTAGATTTTTCACATGAACAAGCACCAAAATGTTCCATCAAAAACATTACTGCATACTGCATTTCACAGCAGTCCTTTCTTTTTTTCTTGATTCCTGCAGATGAGGTGGCAAATACAATGGAGGAAGTTACCAGATATGTTTTCACTTTGTCATGAACAGTGAGTCCCAAAGCATACAAGTCCTAAAAAAAAAGCATTTCTGAAAATGCCCACTACAGGGAAAACTGTCCAACCCAGCTAGTAACAAGGGCAAACACACAACTTTATAAAATAAAAAAGATTTATTCCCACAAAAATGCTCTGACACAAATGCTAGCTTAGTAGAGCACAAGAGGCAAAACGGAGTTGCCTAAAACAAAAGGAAGTCCAGGCATACAAGGTCCCAATACATAAATTCAGACTGAAGTCAAAAACAGAGAAAAAGGGTAGAAAATCGAGTAATTCACAAACGCACACAAAAAATGCAAAAATAAACTCATCACTCATGGGCACGTTTGAATTAAACCTCCAGGAACTGTGAAAGACCCTCCAGATTTATAGGGTGGGGTGCAGTTCCTGGCAGTGATTGTCAGGTGGCCCTGCCTCTTGGGGGACCACCCACAAAACACATAGAACATAACACAGGCATCTTAAAGATACAATCAAAAACAAAGAGAAATGCACACAATCAACAAAAGCAACACAAACATAAATAATTGGCACAAAAATTAACAAAAAAAGACAGCTAATTAGCAAAGTGGGCATCATACTACCACAACAACCATCATCTTATGGCTCAGCAATACACACAATGGAAAATAAATCAGATTTTTTTTTGATACTACAGAACTTTATTTAAACACTACAGACATGTGCATGCAGAATTAGTGTATGAAAGGAAAGTAAACCCAGAAAGGAATGTAAACATCATTCTTACTTTCTAATGGCACAAACTTTGCTAGCCGCAGAACACTCTAGTTTTGTAAAAACAATTTTGGTGAGATTAATTTTACGCAAATCGCTGGTTCATCACTAAGTATAACTTATTATCAAGATCTTAAGATCTAAAAGGTGGAATAAACGCTGAACACCAATAATAAGTAAGCAAGAGGTAGAAGTCATCAGTATAATTTGAAAGAGATCTAATATCAAATATGAAGTGAGGAAAGATATGTGACAGCTGAGAAGTAATGTTCTTATTGCATTTGACCCCAGTCAAGACACTTGCTGTAACAATCTGTAATCTGCTGTAATCTAGTAATACTTGAGTTTTAAAGAGAATTTATTTAACAGGAGAGATATGCCACTGGTGAGAAACTGCCCAGAGACGCATTGGTTTCCATTTCACATCCTCACATGGAGAGGGCTAACTGCCAACTCAGGGCCTCTGAGTCAGAAGTGACAACACATCCAGTTGAGCTAAAGGTAATTTCCCAACTGACAACTGAACGTTGAGATGAAGGAAGTTATTAAACTGGAAAAAATGGAGCATACGTATACATCGATCTATCACAACATTAAAACCACTTGCCTAATATTGTGCAGGCCCCCCTCGTGCTGCCAAAACAGCTCTGACCCATCAAGGCATGAACTCCATAAAACCTGTGAAGGTGTCCTGTGGTATCCGGCGCCAAGATGTTAGCAGCAAATCTTTTAACATCAAGAAAGTGGCAAGGTGGGGTCTCCATGGATTGAATTTCTTTTCAAGCACATCTCACAGATGTTCAATTGGACTGAGATCTGGGGAATTCAGAGGTCAAGTCAGCACCTTGAATTTGTTATCTTGTTCCTCAACCCCTTCATGAACAATTTATGAAGTGTGGCAGAGCACATTATTCTGCTGAAAGAGGCCCCTGCCTTCAGGGAATACTGTTGCCATGAATGGGTGTATGTGGTCTGCAATAATCCTTAGGTTGGTGGTACATGTAAAAGTAACATCCACATGAATGCCAGGACCCAGGGATTCCCAGGAGAACATTGCCCAGAATATCACACTGTCTTTGTTGGCTTGCCTTCATCACATACTGCATCCTGCTGCCATTTCTACCCATGCACCTGGACATGATCTAAAAGAAAATGTGATTCACCAGACCTGGCCACCTTCTTCCATTGCTCTGTGGTCCAATTCTGACACTCACATGCCCATTGTAGGTGATTTTGGTGGTGGACAGGGATCATCATAGGCACTCTGACTGGTCTACAGCTACACAGCCTCACCAATTTGTGCTACAATATCTCTACTGTGGGATTAGCCCAGATGGCCAAAACCTCTCTCCCTGTACGCATCAATGAGCTTTGGGCACCCATGACTGTGTCCCCGGTTCACCAATTGTCCTTCCTTGGATGACTTTTGGTAGCTATTAATCACTGAATACCAGGAACACCTCACAACACCTGGGGCCTCATGCATAATGCCGTGCATAGAATTCACACTAAAACATGGTGTATGGACAAAAGTGGAAAAATGCGTACGCACAAAAATATCCAGATGCATAAATTTAAACTCATTGATTAAGCTAACAGTAGGTGTGGGAGAAAAACCAGAATACTCAGTGAAAAATGCATGAATACATGGGGAAATGTGCAAACTTCACGCAGACAATAACCAGACACGGGATTCAAGTACTAATAACCATGCGGCCATAATGCAACACTATTAGAAATCTATATTTACAACTGAGTGTTTATTGTTCACTATTACTGCTGTAAATAAAAGTTATTTACATACATTTCCAATTGTCTAAACCCAGTTTTTCCATTTCAAGATTGAAGAGAAGATTGCTTGCCAGATCCAGATTCCTGGGATAGACTACCATCCTGGTCACTGGGGTTTGCTCATTCTTTCCGTGTCTGAGTAGGATTTTTCCATTTTCTGTGACCTCCCAGTGACATTCATGACAGGGTAAATTGTGACTCAGTTAGCTTGATGTAGTTGTGTGTATAGCAGGAGAAAGATACACCCTACAGATGTGCTGGGATATATAATTATTGATCTTACCTGGATTCATAGGGTGTTTTGGGTCTCATAACATCATACACCCTTAACCAGGTGAACCAGCCAGGGCTGAGCAAGCCCCGACTTGTATCCCAGAAACATTAAGCCAACTCCAACAGCATTATAAAATTTGTTGATGACACAATGGTAGTGGATCTTGTCAGCAATGATGATGAAACAAAGTACAAAACAGAAGTGGAGCAACCTGTTTCTCACTGTTGATTGAACTAATAATAATAATTAATAAAATAAAAAAATAACTAATGAGATGATCATGGACTTAATTATGACCCATCTTTCCTATATTCCACTTTACATCGAGAGGTCTATGGTAGAGAGACTGAAAAGCACCAAATTCCTTGGGATGCCCCTGGCAGAGGACTTGCTGTGTCCTATCAGTCCCCCCTCCTTGACCAACAAAGCACAGCAGTGATTCCACTTTCTGAGCCTGCTGAAGTGGGCAAGCCTTGCATGCTGTATCCTCATCACATTTTATAGGGGCAATCATTGAAACTGTCTTAACCTGTTGCATCACTCAATGGTATGGGAACTGTAATCAGTCGAATTGCAAGTCCATTCAATGGATTATGCACACTGCGGAAACTTTTCTCCATTCTATCATGGACATGTTTACAAAATGCTGCATCCATAAGGCCTCCAACTTTGCTGGGAATTCATCCCACCTCTCCCACAATCTCTTCTCCCTTCTTCCTTCCAGCATCATGCAGCTCAATACTACCAGACTGAAAAAAAGCTTCTTCCTACAGGCTCTCAGGCTCCCAAATATGTATGTCCCTGTCCCTGCCTGTGCCCTCTCATTATAGGCTTCTATCTAATTATTGTTCTGTTCTGTATTCTTTTGCATTCATTGCCCATTGTACATCTCCTATCATCACAGGTTTGTCAGTATCACATCATCTTGGACAGACAGCTTGTTCTTTGTTCTGCATTCTCTTCTGTAAAATTCCCCACCACTGTTGTATTGTTATATTGTCATATTTATTGCCTAAATATTGCTCGTGGCTCTGGGAAATGTTATTCCATACCACTGTATAATGTACCAAGGTACATGTATAGATGGTATGACAAAATAAGCCAACTTGACTTGTTTTTGCTGTTCAATATACTGTATATCGAATTCAAGTCTTGCCAAAATAATTTAAAATACATCGAAGGATATCAAAAGCACAATTGCTATGCAGTTTTATGTCTCCAAAGAACAAGTTAAACTAGCATAGTCAACAAGCAAATATAGTTACAATAAAACAAATAACTGTAATTATACCTAAGTCCAAAACATTTGCATATCAGAAGAATTTGGACAACTGAAACCATACCAAAGACCGCTTTTGTGCTTGTAGTCTCATGTCATAGATGGGGATCTGACAAGAGTAAAAACCATGAAACCAAAACATGAATGCAATGGTTTCTCTGTCTCCCACCTACTCAGAAAAAAACACTCATTTCATGTATCAACAAGAATCAACCAAATATGGGTACTTACAGAAACAAAATATAGTTCAAAAACGAGAACATGTCAGTAATACTTAAGGGAAATGAAAAATGGTCCCTTAAAGCCATGTAATTTTTGGCCTAGTAATCATACTTTAAAGTCAACTTCCACATTAAACACACATTAACATACCAGTTGAGGCTTTATATGAACACCAGTGTTATTCTGTTTAAAAAAGTCAAAGTTAAGCAATGTGTTAAAAAAGAAAAAAATCTACTAAGGTACTAGTGAAAGAGCTAACTTTCAAAATTTTTATTGGGTGACAATTTCGTGGAGGTCTTCAGTGAGTTATATTAGGATCATTGCACCTCCTGTTTCAGAGTAACACCATCCACTCATCAAACTGTGAAATTTGCAGATGATAAGAAAACTGAAGCTGACCCTGGCACTAAGTGCATGGACTTGTATATTGTCTCTAGTCAGTGCTGGTTTCATTTTAACTTAACTGGCAGGGTGTGACTGAGCATGGGTTTGTACATGAAAGTGTGCGAGATGAAGTATGTAAGGCTTCCTCATGTCAAAGCTCTGACTTCCTGCCATACTTACCTGGAAGAAGTGGTTTCAGAAAAATTATTACATTGCTGAATGAAAAGAAGACATTGTAAATACTGGTGTGTACCTGCATTGGAAAACTCTGCAAAACAAGACACTCAGAAACAACAATTTGTGTTGGATTAGTGTTCACTGCTGCACACAGGTAACAAGAAGTTTGAATTCAAAGTAAAGAAACACAAAATGAAAGGATGTAGATGTTACAATGAAGCAGGGTTTATCCACCTGGAAATATTATGCCAATAATAAGTTCCCTAGGCCAAGAGCTCAGTACTGAACATACGTAGGTCATTTTTGGTGGAGTTTTATACATTATTATTTGGATCATGAACATTTGATATGCATTTCAGTTTTTGTTTCTATTTAAATTTTGTTATTTCATAGAAATGTTACTCATACTTGTCATCACGTGTGCCATGCACTTGTCTAGTAGTCTCTGTATGTGTGTCATTTGAATTATGTAATGACATTATCTTACAGAAAGGTCAGTTACATTATCTAAACTTGTAATTATGAAAGAAGAACTTTTCTGTTTTTGAGCAAAGTATTTCAAATCAAGCCAATTTCAGTTTTGCTTCAAGATTTCTCATTGCTGAAATAGATTTTTGTTTTTGTCTTTATTATGAGTTGGAAGTCTGATAATTTAATTCCTACCTGTTTAACATTTATGATTCGCTTCCACTGCCTGAGTGTCCCTGTCACTGACTTGATTCTTTTTTCCATGATTATGTATTTAAATGGAAAGATTATTTTGTGGTCACAAGGAGAACCTCAGAATAAACTAGGTGCTTCTTTGGGACTCAATGTGGCAGCTTAGACAGTTTGGACATCTAGTTGTAGAAGAAGTATTGGTAGTAGTAGTAGCAGTGGTAGTAGTAGTGGTGGTAATACTATTCTCTTATGTACAGAGGAGATTGGGAGCATGCTCTGATAACACGTTGCCACACCCACCACACAATGAGTCACCTCGCTTGGCACCTGAGTGCAGTGGGTGACACTTTAGCACCAGTGAGGTTTTTTTATAGTGGCTGGAGTGCCAATCCTGCCACCAACCCCCAAGTTTCCTCTGTAAGATGGAGGACCTGCCTGCAAGGCTGGATGCAGGTTAACATCATACTCAGGACGTAGCAATTGCAGGTTAAGGGCCTTACTCAAGGGCACAAAAGAGTAGAGTCACTTCTGGCATTTACGGGATTTGAACTGGCAACTTTCTGATTGCTAGCAAAAACAGCAAAAATTCTTACTTCCAACTGATAACACATGATGATAAACATTATTACAAAGGATCAAAATACCCCTTAGAATAAGATGGAGGAAAAAAAACAGTAGAAAAATATTGCAGCCCTAAATACTAGAGAGACTAGATGTTTCAAAAACAAAATGATAAAAAAAACAATCTTCACAAAAATTAAAGGATCTCTCCTGAGCACCACTTCCATAAAGTCTACCAAGTAGGGCTCATCGGAAGAACATGCAGGGTAGGACGCAGGACACACACTAGACAGGTTATTTTTTTGTGTAACCAGGAGGAAAATCAGAGTACAGGTACCTAGAGTAAAAAAAAATCACAATGGCATAGGGAGCTTGTATCAACTCCTGCAGACACTGACCAGGTTGAAATTCAAACCAAATTTCCTGAAGCTGAGAGACAACCGCCATGCTGTCTAAGTGTACATCTAAATGCAAATATTTTAAATAGGAAAACCCTACAAAATAACATATATTCAGAGCAGGTAATACTGCCGGTTCTGTGTAGAGTTTGGATATTCCTCCTGTGTTCACATGGATTTCCACTGATGTGTCTGTGTCCATTCACTTGATCAAAGACATGCAGTTCGACTGATCAGCTTAAACAAAATAACAATTTTGACATGAAAGAGCCACTCAGCTAATCCTGCTTTGTCAATCAATATTCACCTAAATTTTCCAATGTTTCTTTCACTTGCTTTAAAAGTCCCCAAAGTACTGAAATTCCATATACCGTATTTTATGATTCTCTGTGTGAAAAAAAAAACAAGTTTCTAATATATGAGTTACATTTACTCTTAAACATCTTCCATCTCTGCCCTAATTGTTCTTGTTGAAGAAATCGTTTTAAAGTAGCAGGTGAAATCCATTGCACTAATTCCATTCATAGTTTTGAACAATTCTACATCTCCATCTTGCCCTCTGTATGCCTAAATAGAAAGGATTTTAATTCATTCTTTTTCATAGCTCAATCAAAAGGCAAAAATAAAACAGCATAAACAAAGTAATGGCAATACCACAATACACTCTGAAAAACTCACTTAATGAGCCACTAGGGAACTGCCTTTAAAGGATAGGGGCGGTCCCTGAGCAGTGATGCAAGGGTGGCCCCACCTTTTAGTGTTCCATCCACAAAATACAAGGAGCATAAGAGAACAACGTCAGACGCATAAAAACTACATAATAAGTAAATACAGTACAACAAAAGTGAACAGAAAATATATAACTAAAATAAACACATATTTTATTATATATAAATGAAAGACGGGCTCCCCCATCTCTGGGACTGAGGTCACCGAGGTGGTCAAAAAACTCCTTGGTGGCAGGGCCCCGGGGGTGGATGAGATACGCCCGGAGTTCCTCAAGGCTCTGGATGTTGTAGGACTGTCTTGGCTGACACGCCTCTGCAACATCGCATGGACATCAGGGACAGTGCCTCTGGATTGGCAGACCGGGGTGGTGGTCCCCCTCTTTAAGAAGGGGGATCGGAGGGTGTGTTCCAACTACAGAGGGATCACACTCCTTAGCCTCCCTGGAAAAGTCTATTCAGGGGTCCTGGAGAGGAGGGTCCGTCGGATAGTCGAGCCTCGGATTCAGGAGGAACAGTGTGGTTTTCGTCCTGGTCGCGGAACAGTGGACCAGCTCTATACCCTTAGCAGGGTCCTGGAGGGTGCATGGGAGTTTGCCCAACCAGTCTACATGTGTTTTGTGGACTTAGAAAAGGCATTCGACCGTGTCCCTCGGGGAATCCTGTGGGGGGTACTCCGAGAGTATGGGGTACCGGCCCCCCTGATAAGGGCTGTTCAGTCCCTGTACGATCGGTGCCAGAGCTTGGTCCGCATTGCCGGCAGTAAGTCGAACCCGTTTCCAGTGAGAGTTGGACTCCGCCAGGGCTGCCCTTTGTCACCGATTCTGTTCATAACTTTTATGGACAGAATTTCTAGGCGCAGCCAGGGTGTTGAGGGGGTCCAGTTTGGTGGGCTCAGGATTGGGTCACTGCTTTTTGCAGATGATGTTGTCCTGTTTGCTTCATCAGGCCGTGATCTTCAGCTCTCTCTGGATCGGTTCGCAGCCGAGTGTGAAGCGGCTGGGATGAGAATCAGCACCTCCAAATCTGAGACCATGGTCCTCAGCCGGAAAAGGGTGGAGTGCCCACTCAGGGTTGGTAGCAAGATCCTGCCCCAAGTGGAGGAGTTCAAGTATCTCGGGGTCTTGTTCACGAGTGAGGGAAGAATGGAGCGTGAGATCGACAGGCGGATCGGTGCGGCATCCGCAGTAATGCGGGCATTGCATCGGTCTGTCGTGGTGAAAAAGGAGCTGAGCCGCAAGGCGAAGCTCTCAATTTACCAGTCGATCTATGTTCCTACCCTCACCTATGGTCATGAGCTATGGGTAGTGACCGAAAGAACGAGATCGCGAATACAAGCGGCTGAAATGAGTTTCCTCCGCAGGGTGTCTGGGCTTTCCCTTAAAGATAGGGTGAGAAGCTCAGTCATCCGGGAGGGGCTCAGAGTAGAGCCGCTGCCCCTCCGCATCGAGAGGAGTCAGATGAGGTGGCTCGGGCATCTGATCAGGATGCCTCCTGGACGCCTCCCTGGTGAGGTGTTCCGGGCACGTCCAACCGGGAGGAGGCCCCGGGGAAGACCCAGGACACGCTGGAGGGACTATGTCTCTCGACTGGCCTGGGAACGCCTTGGGATTCTCCCGGAAGAGCTAGAAGAAGTGGCCAGGGAGAGGGAAGTCTGGGCATCTCTGCTCAAGCTGCTGCCCCCGCAACCCGACCTCGGATAAGCGGGAGACAATGGATGGATGGATGGATAAATGAAAGACATGTGTGTGTTTATGTAAGGAGCAGTACGCTCTGCTCCCGCTCAACCACAGCCACTAGATGGTGCATGCATGCACTTTTAAATATTTTTGGCGCTTGCATGCACCTCACTACAAAAGACATGTGTGCAGTAAACGCTGCCACACAGCAACGACGTTGTGCTAATGACACAGATGAAGAGACACAACGCTGACAGGAAAGAAAATGCCACAGCTCAACAATATGCAATGTGAAACACCTCAGCATTGGAGAGCAAGACATGAAGTTTTCTGGAGGTATTTTCTCGAGATAAAGATTTAAAGGACTCATATGCCAGTGAAAAGCCAGTGGGGCAGTAAGTACAGGTGGGTCCATGGCCTCTGCACTGGGTAATTCTTAAAAGTTAGCTGGTGCCTCTCCAAGTTCACCAATATATTAAAACTGATAGGGAGTCAATGGGTTGTTTTTTGTCACAAAGACCACACACAGCTAATCTGTTATAATTGACAATTGTTTAGTATTTGTTTCATAGTTCGTACAAAGTTTTCTTAGAGCTGTGGTAATTTATTATACAGTATTTGCTTTGTACTGTGGACAGTTTAGATATATAGTATAATTTTGTTTTTTAATTTTTTTTTATTAATTTCTGGACCTGGTTAACTTCAATTTTGTTTTGTTTTGAGATTTACTTTGATGGCGTTTTGATTTTTGTGTAGGTCACCTTTTTGTGCCTTGGTTTAGAAAATGGGTTGGTGGATGGGATGCCATGATACAGTAGAAGTGTTGCTAGGTGGTGTGTTCTGGAAGTCACATTATGACATCATCTTGGCTACACAATAAAAGTAAGTGTTGTCAGGGCCAGATTAAGAGCTTTGGGGGCCCGTAGCACATTTCAAATTTGGGGGCCCTTTTGGTCTGCATCATCTGAAGTTTAGATTCTGAACAGTTCAAACCGGACTAAATAATTATTTTACTCTCGATTATAATAAGAATCTTATAATATTTATGTGAATTTTATGTGTTGGGCCCCTAAAGTTTTGTTGTGTAAGAAATTTACAGTTTAAAAACGTAAAGATAATATTTTTAAAGACCAGTTTTTCAATGCTACACTTTTTCATTAAATATTGGGTCCACCATTTGGGGGCCCCTGAAATTGCCGGGCCCGTAGCATATGCTACATGTGCCTATTGGTTAATCTGGCACTGAGTGTTGTGCTGTAGACCTTTGCCAAGACCGTGGGGGGTGATAGTTTACAAACAGAACTGAGGGCATAGGCTTTTGCTTTGAACTAAGGGTTTTGAGTTTGGATTGGAATTTCTGATTTTGACTCCTTACTCGATTTCTTTGCTATGACTGTTTCTTCCATATTCTGGTCCATCTCTTAAGAATTCATCATGCCTATTTTATTTGTGGAATTGAAATTTAAAATTTTTGCTTCCTACATGTAATACTTTACATTCATCCATCCATCCATTATCCAACTCGCTGAATCCGAACACAGGGTCACGGGGGTCTGCTGGAGCCAATCCCAGCCAACACAGGGCGCAAGGCAGGAACCAACCCACCGCAGTACTTTACATTCATTTACAGTAAATTTCATCTTGGGCATACAGTATCTACATATTGTATCTACTTAAGTTTGAATTCAGTCCAGGTTGATCTCTAATAATGCTGTTGACCTCTGTGTATCTATCATTAAAATGAGATTAGCATCTTCTGCAAAATGAACACACTCATATTAGATCAATTATATAAATTAAAAGAAGCAGTGGCTCCAGCATTGACCCTGAAAAACACCACATTTATGCACCACATTATACAACTCTGAAAAAGTTCTCAACACCATGACCCTTTATCCCAGTTTCTCCACCCATCTGCACAATGTATTTTAAACTCCCATTTCTTTTAATTTGACTACAATTCTCTTGTGTTGCACATTATCAAAAGCCTTTTTAAAATCAAAATAAATACTATTGTATATAGCACTCTGATTAAATGGTTTTGTTCATTTCTCATATATATATGATGCACTCTTTTTGTTATTTGACAGGTTCTATATATCATGTTTATGATCTGCTTCTTGCAACTAAGAGGACATGGCAGATGTCTGCCAACTAGCCGACCAACCACAAGAGTTACCTGGCAGGTAACCACCCAAATATCAGATTATGATCAGACCTATCCATGCAATACTCCAGTCCTCACCCTGTCAAGTAAGTGAACCAGCAGCTGTGGTGCAACATCTGAGGCTCTGTCTTGGCCGCTGACATCCGAGGTTCGATCCCTGCGAAGGGAGGCAAAAGTGCATAAAACCAGATGATCCCAAATTAGGGCAAAATATGTGTTGTGTACTCTTCGTATTATTTGGTAGGTACTTTATATTATACTTTATATCATAAATATTTATTAGTGCAATATATATAGATATATCATAAATATATATTAGTGCAACATGAAGTTCTTCCATGTAGAGCCATGTTGACTGTTCACTTATATATCTATACTTGTCATGAATTGCTCAATATTTTCCTTAATAATTTTTTCCATTTACTCATATTTAGCTGTGGTACTCAACAAACTTACTGTTCTATTGGTACCGGGATCAAATCAACTTTTCATATAATGGGGTAATATATGTTAGTTTTTAGTTACAAGTTAGTTCTAGTTATAAGACATATCTCAAGTGTGCAGGTTTTTCAAAAGAAATTAGATCTTAAGGGTTTATACAGTATATGTATTCACTAACTTTTTTAAGCAACCTGGCATTACTGTAGTTGATTTTAACTTTTTAAATCTTTTCTTGCTCTTTCTGAAATCTACAAATCACTGACTATCTCCTTAATAATCTCTATGTCTACCAGGAGGTTATTGATAACTACATTTGTGTGAACATCAGAAAAAGTGTTTTCTAGTTGATTGCCTGTATACTTACATTTACTCAAATGGTTGCTAATATACTTCATTTCATCCTTGACAGTTTTTTTTACTACTAAAGCATTGAAAGAACTTCTTTGGGGAAACCTTAGCATTTCTACAATGTTCCCCTCTAATGGTCTTGATCATAATAAACAAGGAGCTTTGTTTGCTCCTTTCTAATCCACTGTAGAATTTTCTCTCCTTCTGTCTCTCTTACATTTCCTAATGGTTCTTAATTTTGGGATGAACTTGTCCTGTATGTAATATACTTTTAAGCATGCTCCACTGCTCCTCAACCATTTCCATACTTAAATGTTTGACCCAGTTTACTGCATTTGTTCAAAATTTTCCTAACTGATATTAAATTTACCAGTTTTAGTGTTTGTTCAGCCAAAACATTGTGAAACATGTTACATTTTTATTACTACATTCTAACTCTCACCTATGCTCCCTAAATTCTATTCTATCCCAATGTCTTATAAACCTATGACCTTCTATCCTACACTAAAATTAGAACCATACATTAAACCTTCTAATCGCTTTAATATTATTTGGACTGCGTGTCACAAGAAGAACTTCTGAGATGAGCACCTTGTTGCTTCTGATCCTTAGATGAGCACTTAGCTTGTTAAATTTGCATTGCAGAAGAGGTTACCTACCCCTATATACAGTAGGTCATTTCTACTGGCATGGACAGTAAAAATTAAATCCAGCCCCACTCTAGCCAGGAGTTTATCTACATACCCATGGAGTTCTTACACCTGTACATCAAGTAGGCAACATAGAAAGTTCCCTAGAACAAACTTGTTGGGATGCATTGGGAAGAAAATGATTTTGACCCACAACAGACTAGCTTTGTTTTTTAGAACAAATCACAGCACAGAAACTGCACTCGTTAAAGTAGTAAATGACTTGCGGGTAAATGCAGACAGAGGCCATTTATCTGTTCTCATCCTCTTAGATCTGAGTGCCGCATTTGACACCATTGATCATAATATTCTTAAGAATTGCCTTAGTCAATGGGTGGGCCTCTCTGGCAGTGTCTTAAATTGGTTTGAATCCTACCTGGCAGGGAGAAAATTCTTTGTTAGTTGTGGTAATTATAACTCAAAGACACATGATATTCTATATGGTGTTCCACAAGGCTCTATCCTGGGTCCACTGCGCTTCTCAATCTACATGCTTCCATTAGGTCAGATTATCTCAGGGCACAACGTGAGCTACCACAGCTATGCTGATGACACACAGCTGTATTTATCAATAGCGCCTGATGACCCCAAATCTCTTGATTCGCTAACACAATGTCTAACTTGTATCTCAGAATGGATGAATAGTAACTTTCTCAAATTAAATAAAGAAAAAACCGAAATCTTAGTGATTGGCAATAATGGATACAATGAGGCTATTAGAAATAAACTGGATGCATTAGGATTAAAAGTCAAATCGGAGGTAAAAAGCTTAGGGGTAACCGTTGATTGTAATCTGAATTTTAAATCGCATATTAATCAGATCACTAGGACAGCATTTTTTCACCTAAGAAACATAGCAAAAGTTAGACCTCTTATATCATCGAAAGATGCAGAGAAATTAGTTCATGCGTTTGTTTTCAGTCGGCTAGATTACTGTAACGCACTCCTCTCAGGACTACCCAAAAAAGACATCAATCGTTTGCAACTAGTGCAGAATGCAGCTGCTAGAATCCTTACCAGGAAAAGAAAATCAGAACACATTTCTCCAGTTTTGATGTCACTACACTGGTTACCTGTGTCATTCAGAATTGACTTTAAAATTCTGCTTATGGTTTATAAAGCTTTAAATAATCTCGCCCCGGCTTATATATCGGAATGTCTGACACCTTATATTCCAAATCGTAACCTCAGATCCTCAACTGAGTGTCTCCTTAGAATTCCAAGAGCAAAACTTAAAAGAAGTAGTGAGGCGGCCTTCTGCTGTTATGCACCTAAAATCTGGAATAGTCTGCCAGTAGGAATTCGCCAGGCTAATACAGTGGAGCACTTTAAAAAACTACTGAAAACACATTACTTTAACATGGCCTTCTCATAACTTCACTGTAATTTAATCCTGATACTCTGTATATCTAATTCATTATAATAACTATTCATTCAAAATCTGTACTAACCCCTACTCTCTCTTTTGTTTCCTTTTCCGGTGTCCTGTTGGTGGTGGCGTGCGCCACCACCATCTACCCAAAGCACCATGATGTTCCAACAATGATGGATGGATTAAAAGCCAGAAGTCTGTATGACCATCAGCATCAAGTGACTCCGTGAAAAACCCGAACTACAAAGAGGACTATTTCATTTATGTTAGGTAGAATGCCCAAAGGGGACTGGGCGGTCTCGTGGCCTGGAACCCCTACAGATTTTATTTTTTTCTCCAGCCTTCTGGAGTTTTTTTTTGTTTTTTCTGTCCACCCTGGCCATCGGACCTTACTCCTTTCTATGTTAATTAATGTTGTCTTATTTTAATTTCTTATTTTGTCTTTTATTTTTCTTCTCTTCATTATGTAAAGCACTTTGAGCTACTTTTTGTATGAAAATGTGCTATATAAATAAATGTTGTTGTTGTTGTAGCTCCCTTTCTATTTCTTGTTGCTATAGTTTGAGACTGTTATGTCCAAAATTCCCAACTGGAAAAAGGGAAAGAGGTGACACAAATTATCCATGTTGGGAGATTTTCTGAAGTCTGAGTTAACTATATAATTTATGCTATTGTTTGTAGTATGTAAATATAATTATAATTACAATAATTTATAGTGAGTTAATCAAGAAATGTTACTTAATAACAATGAATAATTATAAGACTCTCAAGCTTTAGTAAATGTAGTGGAGAATGTGCAATTATTAATTAATGTTTTCATCTTTTTCAGCTTTGTGTTATTCTTTCTATCAGTGTATTTCATAAACGGATACTACAGGGTTGTGGAAAACCAAAGTCTATCCTGGACAAAAGTCAGGAATTAATCTAAGTTAGAAGACCAGTCAATCACAGGGCACAGCTACACACACATCAACTCTTACTTATAATGGGCCAAGTGAGAGCTGATAGGTTATCTTTTGAATTTATAAGAAATCCAAAATCCTCAAAGAAAATGCAATGAAACTGATATGCCCAGGTCATTGTATTGGCAAAGGCCAGGCCAGGCTGGTTTTCAATATATGACCAGAGTGGACTATTATTAGATGAAAGCCCAAACCCCCCCCCCCCCCATTTTAAACAGGTTGAGACATAGTTAATTGGAAATAGGAATGCTCACCCAAGTATTCACCTCTTGATTAGTCTTATCTGGGATCAGAAATGCAATAATATGGATTCTGCCTCCATAACTTACCCTGCAAGGCTTTTAAATGGTGAACCTCTGGCAGGTTGTACAACCTACCAGCAGAGTTCAGAACTAACTATACACTGTTTTGAGAAAAATTGGCTAAGACAGAGAGACAATGAGTAGAAAAAAGTGTAATCTGCTAGACAACCGCCTTCAACATCATCACACTTTACAATAATCCTGTGCAGGACTGTTAGGCATTGACAATAGCTTGTTAGCTAGTGGAGTTACACAATATTTTTCCTGTTAATTAACCAATCAAATGAAATTAAAATAAAACCCATTGTTCTGAAAGTTCTGTGGCCTGGAGTCATTTTGTGCTTGATCTTCAGTAGATATGTCTCTCTTATACTCTTATAATCCTGAGGAATTTATCCATCACAATAAATTAAACTAAGGGACTTAAACAATATTTATAAGCCATACATATGGTAACAGTTTCTATTTAATTAATTTAAAAATATCTGGAATATTCCTATAAATGCGGCACACTTCCTTCAACCATGCTAAGTTGACATGGCATTAGTTTGTTTTTCCCTGCAAATTTCTTCTGGCTAACTGCTAGCCAGGAGTAGTAAATTTGGACATGATGATTCTGTATTAGAATAGTGTATAATTATGTCATTCTTTGTTCCAAGGAGTTGATAGTGGATAGCGGATATGCACCCCCACAGCCATCATGAACATAGGCCTCTGCTTACAGCATAAGATTCATGCCTTTTTATTTTAAAGCAAATGTTACAGTGATGTAATGGTCTAATCCAAATCTAAAACAGTTAAAAAATGAAGCATTTAATATCAATAACCTTCTAAATCTTGGAATTCTGGGTTTTATGGGGACAGATGATACAAGCAAGTATCAAAACTCACTGGCAAATTGACTTTCAACTTATTTTAAACACAAAAAAACGTATTTTCGTCTTGAGGCTACCTTTATGTGCTATGGACATTCTTCAAGAACAAGAAGAATCATAGCCATTATTTACATACAGCATATGCGGATAAAATTGAAAGTTTAAATGTGAGGTCAAAAAGCAACTACAAAAACCAGGTCTGTGATTTTTGCTATTTGTTATGATCTCTTTGTGATAAACATGTGAAAAAACTGATCCTGAATTCAGATACGAAATGAAAAGAAAAATTAAAATGACAATATTCAAATAATTGTCTAAAGCATTATTATAGTAATTATAATTGATTTATAATGTGAAGGCATTTGTACAAAGTGGTTAGTGACTTTACAGTTCCATCAGGCTTGATTTGCAGACCAGCCACTAGTCATATTGAGTTTCCTAGCATGTTTGAGACATTCTTTTATAGGGAGTACTGTTTTCACCCACAACCCAAAGATATTTATGATAGATTACCAGTAAATGACGACGTCAATTAGTTCTGTGTCTGTGTGTATATGAGTGTGTCACAAGATGGACTGGCGTCCCATTCCATATTGCTTCCTTCCTACAATGTGATGTTGACAAGACAGGCATTGGTGCTAGGTGATTCTGCATTGAGTTTCTCCCATACTGAAGATAGCAAGTCTGCAAATTTGTCTATATTTTCAGGGGTAGATTTTGAAATTTCAAAACAAGTAGCGATTTGTTTGAGCTATCCCATCAAAAAATTGAACCACCTTGAAAAATTTCCTTGAGTTGTTTCATGCGGACAGTCAGACAAACAAAGCTATAGCAATAGGTGCTTCAAGCATTATATATAAGCACACCTAAAAATTGACACAAGGGTAAATATATTTGTCAGTCAGTCAGTCATTTTCCAACCTGCTATATCCTAATGCAGGGTCACGGGGGTCTGCTGGAGAAAATCCCAGCCAGCACAGGGTGCAAGGCAGGAACAAATCAAGGGCAGGGCGCCAGCCCACACACACACACACCAAGGACAATTTAGAATCGCCACTGCACCTAACCTGCATGTCTTTGGACTGTGGGAGGAAACTGGAGCACCTTGAGGAAACCCACGCAGACACGGGGAGAACATGCAAACTCCTCGCAGGGAGGACCCGGGAAGCAAACCCAGGTCTCCTAACTGCGAGGCAGCAGCGCTACCACTGCGCCATCGTGCCACCCTAAATATATTTGTTTCTAGTATTTTTTTTTCTTGATGTTTTTATTTAGTCATAAGTTTAATGTTTCATGTTAAATTTTTATAAGTGGGAATAGTCATTATCCAGATAATCGTAATGTTCATTAGTGGCTTTGGGCTAAGGAGTGTTTCCTTTTAAGTTTAGACACTTCTGTATACAATGTTAATACCTCCATTTCCAACTTGTTTTGTTTTGAATACGAAATTCATGAAGTTTCTATTAGAGTATCTTATATTTTCACACTTGCATGTTTGTTTATCTATTGCAAGAAATTTGGAAATATTTTTTTGATTTGACTGTATTTAAAATGGAGAATACAAAAACAAAAGCTTTTTTTCAATATTAAATATGAAATTCCAGTTTAGAATTTGTCAATGTTTGCGTAGTTTGCAATATCACCTAAATCCACTATGCTATTGTTGACTGAGTTTTCAAAATGTATCTGTTTATCATAACCTACTTATCTGCTTCTGATCAAAAGACAAATTTAATTTTACCTGTTCTGTCTGCTGTGACACGTTAAAATATTTTAAATGAACAAGTAATATTAATTGGTGTTGCACAGTTTTACTGTCAATTGATCCTCAATGGCCATGCTTTCCACAACTATAAATAATAAGCTGGTTAAAGCTTATGACTTCTCAGTACTGTTTCAATTTTCCAAAGTATCAGGAGCTTACCACATTCTGACAGCCAATTAACATGCTAACTAACAATGCTAGTGCTTTTACAAATACTTTCTGGGTACCTGTGCCCTTTCTTTTTCCTATTTCCATTCTGTCATGACACAACAAACACATGACATCAGACAGACCAGCGACTCTCCTGTTTGCAAAGACCAAAATACCTGCTTTTCTCCTGGTTACATTATATGCATAGTACTTTAAGCTGAGCTCTCATTAGTAGTCAGCTGTCATTCACACAGCAGCCTGTTTCTATTACATAAGATAAAATCAAATACCAAATCACAAATGGACTCATTGTAGCTGTCAAACCACATGTCTGGCAGAAACAAAGGCTATATCTTCTGAAAAATCGTGTAGTGTGATGGGAGCTTCACAACTTTTCTACAACCTACAAGGGTATATTGTAAGTAAGCTACACTTATGTTTTTACTTGATATCACACTGCTAAGGCTAAGCTACCAAATACAACTGTGCATTTATCTTTTCTATAGCAATAACTATATATCGTTAAAGTAGGAGATTATTATTAGTATTAAAAGATATTTAGATTTACCCCAGAAAATACATATTATGCTCATTTTTCTCTCATTAATTAATATAAGATTATGATTATATGAACCCGCTAATTAAATTATTTCAGGTCATTTTTACAATAGCATTTCATCTGTCTTTATTGCTCCCTAAAACTGCACTCACATTGACTAATACACTGCAAAATCTTAATTGTGAATGTGTCATTAATAAATTACAACTAATGCAAGACCAGTGTAAAACAGACTTCAGATTATTTGACTCCTGTTAAGTCAAAATTGGTTGTTAGATAATAGGTATCTGCTAAAGTACGGTACATTAATAGCCCACATTCACTCAGAAAACAAGCAATTATCTCTTCATCTTCTTAACTTGCTTATACAATTTAGGGTTGTGGGTTTAATAAAAGCTGGCATTTGGAGAGTGAAGAATTGTTAATGTTTTCAAAGTTTAAGACCGGGGAATGGAGTCAAAGGAAATGACAAAATTTGTACTTGAAAACAGATTACAGCTTGTTAACGGAAAAAAGAAAGCCAAAAACTGATTATCAGACTGAAAACACAAAAACAAAAGCCATCATCAAGTATCATTGCCAGTGGTCATTATTCTAACTAGAATTATTTCTCCTACATATTGCCAATGTTCTTTGTTTATTGTATCCAGTGTTCATGTTATGAGCTGCTGGGTGCCACCATCTTAAATGCCCATAATCTTTGTGTTATGTGATGAGCAATGGGCATGTCAACCTTAAACAAAAAGGCCACGGCCATACAGGACATGCCACAAAGTAGCACAGGTCATGGCAACACCAATGCACAATGGCACCATAAATACATACATTTTTTGGATATCAAAATGAAGATTTTTTACAAAGAGCAGGAGACTAACCCTGCAGTTTTTACCACAACTAGGAGGTGTCAGGAGGCGTCATTGTATGAACCTCACTCACTCTCAGTCAGTTTAGGGATAACAACATGCACATCTTTGGAGAAGAAAACCAGAATACCTAGAGGAAATCTTTTCACAGGCAGCTCCTAGACTAATGTTGATCACAGAAGTCTGAAATTGTGTGGAAGCAGCAACAAACATTAAATCTATACCCTCTAACTCTTAAGAATTATACTCTTAAAAAGTCTCCAATCAAAAACTGAACCAATAACTTTGGGGTTTACAGTCCAATGCTTTAACTAGATGACTGTTAAGGTAGTTTCCTTCAAGCATTTTACACCTTTGCTGTTAGTTTAATTCTGCATTCTATGTCTTGAGTTAAATGATAGAAACACTAGTACAACTCTCTAGACTCTGTATATTATTATACGTAACAAATTGGACATGAATTTGGTTGTGGAGGAAAGAAGATTGCAGGATATTGGCATACAGCGTTTTAAGAACACTAGTAGTGTTTCCCAGCATTGACCTGGTTTTATTTCAAAATGTTCCTTTAAGTTTAACTTTACACTTAAATCAATCAAGTAACATACAGGTGCACATGACAGAAGCAGATTGAGCAGAGATGTCTGGCTGCAAAACATTAACTTACAAGGAACTGCAGTTGTTTCACTCTCTTTCAAACTTTTACTTGCATGGTCCATCCATCCATCCATTTTCCAACCCGCTGAATCCGAACACAGGGTCACGGGGGTCTGCTGGAGCCAATCCCAGCCAACACAGGGCACAAGGCAGGGAACCAATCCTGGGCAGGGTGCCAACCCACCGCAGGACACACACAAACACAACCACACACCAAGCACACCCTAGGGCCAATTTAGAATCGCCAATCCACCTAACCTGCATATCTTTGGACTGTGGGAGGAAACCAGAGCGCCCGGAGGAAACCCACGCAGACACGGGGAGAACATGCAAACTCCACGCAGGGAGGACCCAGGAATCTAACCCAGGTCCCCAGGTGTCCCAACTGCGAGGCAGCAGCGCTACCCACTGCGCCACCGTGCCGCCCTACTTGCATGGTCTTGCTCCAAAATAAATCTGCAACCTTCTTCACCCCTATGAGGCACCAAGAGCATTGAGGTCATCCGGACAACTACTCCTCGTAGTTCCAAGATCTGAGCTGAAGCCTAGGAGAGACAGTTGTTGCTCCTAGGCTTTGGAATGACCTGCCTTTCCACATCAGCTCTTCATCCTCTTTCGAGGTTTTTAAATCTCGGCTGAAGATGTACTCGTTTTCTTCTGCCTTTCACTGTGTATAATGGATTTGTGGGGTATGGTTTTAATTGGTTGTTTTATTAATCTGCTTCTGTATGATTGTTTGTATTGTGTTTATTTTAATGCTATTTGTAAAGCACTTTGGCGCAACTTCTGTTGTTTTAAATATGCTTTTATAAATAAATAATCTAATCCAGTGGTCCTCAAACTCAGGACCCACTGTGGTTTTTATTCCAGCCAAATTCACAATTATTGATAATAATTGATCCCATTTATTTAGATGTTTTTCCCTTCTCTTATTCTGTCTGTAGAAAAGCACAGCGGTATGATTTTTACATTTATAAGACATTTAGAAATATTTCTACTTTTGCTTTAAACACTTACCTCTCTTTTGTTGTTGCCCTATTGTTTTGTTATTTTTTGTGCAGTTTGCACCCTTCATTGTATCCATCCATCCATCCATCCATTATCCAACCTGCTATATCCTAACTATGAGGTCATTGGGGTCTGCTGGAACCAATCCCAGCCAACACAGGGTGCAAGACAGGAAACAAACCCTGGGCAGGGCGCCAGCCCACCGCAGTCATTGTATCCTAATAATATTAATTAAAACAAACAGAACTGATAGCCAGGTAAAAAACACTGAATGATGAAAGGCTGCAATAACTTTAGCATCAGACCCACCAATTTGTAGATAATAAATTAAACATTCACAACAAATGGAAAAACAGAATGGAAATCATGCTGAAAATTGTTAAAAAGTTAAAAAAAAAGATCCCCTTACAAGTGCTTAGTACATTTTAATAAAAATTTACCAAATTTAGTTTATACTTCTCGATTGACTTCAAAACACAGAAACTGGGAAATAACAGCTCACTTAATTGGGCTAGAAGTCCAATTAAGAACAGAAGTTGGTTGAAAAAAAAACCTGCAGCCACAGTGGGTCCCCAGGGCTGAGTTTGGGAATCCCTGATCTAATCTAACCTCATCTTCAAACAATCTGCTTTAATGTTAGCTTCCAACATCATAATGTGGGGATTTCTTCCTTGTAAGGACAAAACCAATGGTATCAGATGTGAGTTATTCTCCAGTTTTCATATCTAGCTAATTTTCAGTAATGCTGGAACAAGATTGCAAAAATACATTTGTAGAAACACACATCAACTCTGCTATATTTACATAGATGATGCTGTATTTCCTGGCAGTGCCCGGGTATTATTTCAAAATCTCTCTTTCAATTTTACCTTACACCCATCTGAGCATGTGGCATACAGTTACTCTTGAGAGAAAAAATTTGACTGGAGTTGTCTGCAGCCATTTAAAATAGATGGGGTAATGTGATGGGGTGAGAGGAATCTACAGTATGAATACAGATTTTCTTTAGAAGTGGCTGGGGAGAGGGAAGTCTGGGCATCTCTGCTCAAGCTGCTGCCCCCGCGACCCGACCTCGGATAAGCGGGAGACAATGGATGGATGGATACATCTTATTAATGCCCTCTGCCTCCCAACTCTGATTCCCCAAGGAGATGCAGTTAGCTTCTTTAAAATCAGACCTGTGAATTCTTCCAGTGTAATACCAGTGGTCATCTGTAGCACTTCCAGGTCATGCAGAAAGGAGGGCAGTCTTCCCCTGGCAACACCTTCTTGTGGCAACCAAGGACTCCAAAAGGGCTGCACTTTTACTCTCCAACTCCCATGCAGCCCTGCGGCAGCCCTAACTGGGACTAGTTTGGAGGGATACTGACACCTATCGTGTGGGGGAATTAACTGCCTCTGGCATCCATGTTTGCCCACTTCATTCATTTTATCTTTTTACCCTGACTGGGATAAGGATCGCTATCCATCCTGGCTGGGTTGCAGCTGCTTCTATGCTGTCCTTCCAAACTTATACTGTATTTGAGAAGTTGACTTGTAGTCTGTGACTTAAAAAACAAAGCTGTGCAAGAATAAGGAACAAACAGAAATTGCGCTTTTAAGACACAGAGATGGCCAGCTTGTGTACACACCATTACAAAGGAATGAGATGATGCTTAGTACTGCTACTGATTGTCTGACTGAACTGTTACATTGTAAAACATGAAAGGCAAGAACTTTGTGAGTAATATCACTACATCACCAACCTGGAAGACATTCTGAAGCAGCAATACTTCTGCTGTTCTTTAAAAGCCATAGGACTAATAAGACGGGAGATTGGGAGCTGCTTTTGATTTTCAAGTCTTGTGAGGCTGCAGGCAGTTTGAGAAATAGTTTTATACAGAGTTATCCAAAAGGTCTTATACCAGCTGCAGTGTGTCGCCATCTTAAATAGCCACAGTGTGATGATGTCAAGAATTGCAACATCTGCAGTAACCATAAACAATAAGGCCACGCCTGCAAGAAAAGTACAATAAATGGCTTTGCCCATGAACAAAACCAAATCAAAAATGCTGACACTATAGAATTCATGAATTAATTATAACCAGGACTATATGCTCCCCAATACGCTCGGTGACAGCATCTCTGGCTGACAATGCCTGTACAGACACCCCCAAGTCATGCTGGGAACTATAATCCCATGAGGAAGCTTTGTTAGGTTTCATGGGTGCTGCAAGGATTCAATAGCCGTACTCTTTGGAGTTTCCATTTGGCCTGGAAGTACTTCCAATGGGCTCTACCCTAGCACCAGAAGTACTCCTGGGTCCAAGATAAAAAAAGCCACTCGACCTCATCCAGGCAAGTCAAAGTTGGGAGGGAGAAGGCAACACTCGCCTGGAGGAGTAGAAGGGGGGAAAGGAACAGTATATTATCTGTGGTTGTAACAGTGGATCTTTTTCATTTTAAAAGGTACTGTCTTTAATAAGTAAAAACCTTTATCTGAACCCCATACTGTGTTTTGGGTGTGTTGGTGTCTGGAGTTTGGGGCTCAGTGGTGCCCCCCTACCTGTTATATATATATATATATATATATATATATATATATATATTTGAAATTACGCTGTAACCATAAGAGATAGAATCAGTTGCAATACAATATGTTTGAGATGGGCAGTCTGAACATACACAGAGCAGGGATCTGCTGATTAGGAAGTTCAAACCAAGGTCAAATGAACATAGACTCTCTGCTGTGGGATTGCACCATTGTTGAACAATGTGCCATAAGGAGATTTCTTTGGGCAGAAGGAGTGAAACCTGTTGGCACATGCAGATCAGTAAGCTGTTTGTGTATCCGTCTTTATGGTACCCAGAGTCATTGTGTAATATGGCATGTGCAGATAAACACTCTTAAAAATGATGGTTCTTTAATGGCACCCTGTGGTTCTTTACTGGATTGTGTAATTCTCCATAGAACTACTGTATGACCTGGCAAAGCACCATTTTGTTGTGGGAAGGGTCCTTTGCACATGAAGTTGTTTTTTGTGTTTTGAGAAACATCTTAACATGCAGAAAACATTGAAATCTTCAGTGTATGGTAGACTACCTAGCAAGACCCTAACAGATTAAGGAAACCTGAACTTAGCCTGAGTTATTGTATTGAGCATAAATCCTTTTAATATCATGACCCATTGGTATTTCACAAATCTGTTACCATTTATTAATTGTTATTTAATGTATAGAGCCTGTTACAGATGTAAATAAATAAAGGTTCTTTCTGGAACATTCATGTGGATGGTTCTTTTGCTGTTGAACAACAACTCTGGCACCTTTATTTTTAAGAGTTAAGAACTGATATTAAAATGTGTAGCAACAGCAGACAACATAATCTGTCAGTCTTCTCTACTGAAGTCATTTGTCATGTCGATATGCACTTGTGTGCATGATGTTGATGTTCAACCAGATCGAGCTTCGACAGTTATACTTGTTCTTCCTGCTTTAAACCTTTCTACCCATTCATAAACTTTTCTTTGAGTCATGCTGTTTCAACTTCCATACTAAACCAACATCCTTCAATGAATTTCAGAAGTTTTTTCTCACTCTGCCCAAAGAAATCTCACTACAGTGCGTTGTTCAACAATGGCGCACTTCCGCAGGAAAGCTATCATGTTCATTTGACCTTGGCTTCAACTTAGACTAACAGTGGATTGCTGTGAATGTTCAAACTACACATAAGCCATCGTGAACGTGTTGTATTGCTTCAGCTTCTGTCCATTGCGGTTACCACATAATTTTCCAAATTGCCTTTCTTTTTTGGTTTAACCTTGTATATTTATATGTTTACACAATTTTGGAGATGATTTTAAATTCACCAAAGCTTTTCAAATGGGGAGTGCACAACATAATCTACTAAAGATTATCAATGAAAATGTAACTTTCCTTACAAATATCATTGAATAATATGGGTAGCAAATTTCAATTAAATTAGTCCACTAGGAGCTGAGTTGCTTTATATGGACTGAAAGACAGAAAGGCGTGACAACAACAATAGTTGCTTTTGCATTTTATACTAACGTGCCTAAAACAATAAGTCAATGAATATGACAACATACATTGAATACAACATCTCTCTCTCTGTTTATATATATAAAATCCAAAGTCTGTCTGTTTGTCTGTCCACTTTTCACAAGAGAACTACGTAATGGATTTAGATTGGGTTTTTTCTAAAATTTGCTTGAACATTCATGTTGATTTTGCGACTTCTCTCATCATGCTAAGAATCATAGTTCACTGGCAGGAGCGATTCATTTGCGCTAATCAGAGACAGAGGCTGTGGGCCAAGGGGAGGAGGAAGCGTGACATCAGGAGTAGAGAGTCAGTCTACCTCTGTGTTTGGGAGCGTACCTTGCCTCTGCTTAGCTAGCAATGCCTTTTGTTTATTGATTTTTAAAGTTTGTCCTGTTTTACTACTACGTGGGCGGAGCTGTGGGGAACGGCTAGTACAGCATATATACTGCACATTACATAAACAGTACATAGAACAAATAGTCATGCATTTGTCTGAGCAGCTGCTGAGTAACCCTATAACCTGCAGATCAAACCTTTCTCTGTATCTACTAGTGTGAGTGCTAATAGTTCTGTACTGTTTACCAGAATGGAGGAGAGAGAAAGTGATTGTGAAGAATAGCAGAGGCCTTTTCAAAGGCACAGTGTGCTATTTGTATGCTGAACAGGAGGAAACCGTTTGCTTACTTTGCCACCCTGCATATTGCACTGCAGTCCTGAGCTGTGCAGTTGCTGCACCAGAATTGAATGCTACAAGTGCTGACAATCTCCATTATGCACCTCTACAAGTGGACAAGTGGAGACAGAAACATCTGGGCTTTTCTCTGATGTCTAAGGAAGTAAAGGCTTTGGCAGGTAATTTCTGTGAATGAAAGGTGCAAGAAGAATTAAAATGACTTATGGACAAAATACAGATCGCTCACTGCTAATAGTAAAAGTGAGTGATTTGAAAAATTATGTATATTAGTGAAACTTATATTTGTTAATAGGTATATGCAGAAGTATTTTCAGGAAGACTTGCAATCTTTCCCTTTTTTCAATTGATGAGGCAATTGGGAACTATGGTATAATTTATTGACAGTTTTCCAAGTAGCCCCCCCTGCCTAGAACTCTTCCTGTGTTTAGGTGGATGTCCTTGTAGTACAGCTTTAAGGCCTTAAATGCGAGTTCTTTTTCCCTTGCATTTAATGTCATTTTTCCATATTAAGTGAACCTGGATCATTCGATTTTAGGATCATGTGGAGCTGGAGCCTATACTAGTATCATCTGGTGCAAGGCAATAATCAACCCTGTACTGAAGAATATAAAAAATGTAAATGAATTATATTTGCTTTTTAAAAAAATATAGGTAATGCAGAATTAAATTATGCAATAACAAATGACTATGAAATTTTAATTATGCATGTCCTCCAGGGATGGCACTGTACCACAGCATAAACCATAACCACCACACATCACTGGCATGAAGTTGGACTGTTTCTGTGTGCAGTTAGCATGTTCTCTTTGCAGCCAGGTGATCTTTCTCCAGATAATCGAAATGGGAGATTTTCAAGTTAGCGTGGACTTGTGTGTGTGCGAGTGTCCTTTGATGGACAGCTTCCTCTCCATTCTTGGTTCCTGAATTGCACCTACTGATTTCAGAATCTATGACCCTGTTGTGGAAAAGTATGGTTTATATATATAAAAAAAGATTGCCAGAGAGAAAAAACTTGTCCTTCACCCAATTTAATCTTTCTGTGTCTCTGTATGAGTTTTGTTTGGCAAGTTATTTCACTTCCAAGTTGAAAGGACCACATTCTGAAATTAACAGCAGCTTAATTGTGGTAATTAATAAAGAACTGTCAAGGGTGTAGATGACAGTGAATGTTAAAGAGGAACACCTACTTCAGAACCATTCCCACCTGCGTGATTTTAGCAGAGTTGCATCTTAAATAACCAAGACTGTTCTCAACAATTATAAGGTGTAATAAACAAGATCAGGAAACTGAAGTTTAATCAGTTTCATTTGAAAAATGAGAAAACCCTGCTGAACGTCCTTTAACTTTCTACAACCAATGTAAATGCTGTAACTGAATGTGTTACTGAAAAACAAGTCAAAAAACACAAGCACTTACATCATCAGGGAGAGATATAACCTCAGTTTCACCTCATGATTTAATTGGCTGACCTTTAATGCTTCTCTTATTTTATATTCAAAAAAGTGCAGCAGTGGGAGATTTACATTTATGAGAAATTGCCAAATATGTCAATTTTTGCCATATTTTTAAAAGTTTAATTCTGATTTGTAATTTTATATTCAATTATTTTTTGTGGTGTTTGTTCTCTTAATTGTATTTAAATGCTGTCAATTAATGATGAGCAGCGCAGACACATTGCTACCTTACAGTATGTACTTATCTGTAAATAATGGCTTCATCAACTAGAATATTAAAAATGAACATCATTTTTAAAAGCAAAAAGGATGAATTCTTACCCATCTAAAACACAATAATTCTTCATTCAACAAACATTTACCCCAACAAGGTTGTCATTTTTGGATTAACAGAAAAAAAAAGATTGAGACTTGGAAGCAAAGGTTAGGAGTCATACTAAAAGAAGAAATTGGTTAGTAAGAAAACGTGCAGCCGAATGAGGGCCCCCAGGACTGAACCTGTGTGGCGCTGCTGTAGAAATGAACGCTCTGTGACATTCTCAGTTACGCATGCGTGTTTAACCAACAGACACCCGCTGTCTGTCAAAATATCACAACGGTTCTGTCTTTTTGGAGCTTCATCTAAACGCAGAAAAAGAAGAAAACGGCCAGGCTGTATATTTATTAGCGGAAATGAAATTAGAATATGTGCAAAAATTCCAGGTGTTTGAATACCTTCGGAAACCACAGAGCCACACAGTCTGCTGCTCTCTGCGTCAACCCACCACTGAAAGTGTGCATGATGACAAGTGTTCCCGCTTCGCTCTGAGTTGGTGACCAAAGGTCTAGTTTCTAAAGAGTTAAAAATAGCTAACAAAAGTGGGGAAAATCTTGTCTTTTGACACACTTACATCCAAAGAATGACCAAAGGAAAAAAAGAGCATCGTGAGCTGGGCACGTATCTAGAATGAACATGTTCAGTTAAGCAAAATGAAAACGATCGGTTTTAATCTCGTCTGTCTGCAGTTCACAGGTCTTGCTTAGGTCGAAGTAGATTTTTTTTGTTTTCTTCTTCTTCTTTTTGATTTACTGGCGGTTAGCAATTTCTCGTGTTTCCTTGCACCCTCAAACACTTGAATGAACGGTGAACTGGCAGTACTTACATGGCCCACGGAGGGGAGTGTCTTTAATAATGGACCCGTGCAACCTCGCTAGAAAAATGGGCGAATTGTGGACTTTCCGTTTTTCTAATCAACGTTTGTGGTTAATATCTAATTAAAGATTAAAGGAAGTAAAGTAACTGTTTAACAAATCTCACATGATTATGCTCTCACACATTTAAATATCGTTTTAAAAAGGTAAAATTAAACGTTCCTTTTTAAGAACCTTATCCATCCATCCATCCATTTTCCAACCCGCTGAATCCGAACACAGGGTCACGGGGGTCTGCTGGAGCCAATCCCAGCCAACACAGGGCACAAGGCAGGGAACCAATCCTGGGCAGGGTGCCAACCCACCGCAGGACACACACAAACACACCCACACACCAAGCACACACTAGGGCCAATTTAGAATCGCCAATCCACCTAACCTGCATGTCTTTGGACTGTGGGAGGAAACCGGAGCGCCCGGAGGAAACCCACGCAGACACGGGGAGAACATGCAAACTCCACACAGGGCGGACCCGGGAAGTGAACCCAGGTCCCCAGATCTCCCAACTGCGAGGCAGCAGCGCTACCCACTGCGCCACCGTGCCACCCAGAACCTTATCACATCATGAAATTATTATTTTTACACGTTTATGCCAGTAGCGTAATATCTATACTGTATGTGATTCTACCTGCCTTATGTCTGGATTTCTTGCTACTACACTTTCATTTCCTGGCAGATGTATACGAATGCTTCAGAGGGTGCGTTGTTGAACCTTCTTAGTGGGGTGTCAAACTCTGGTCCTGGAGGGCCAAAGTGGTTGCAGGCTTTCATGCTAACCATCTTCTTAATTAGTGACCTGTTTTTTTCTGCTAAATAACTTATGTGGCCTTAGTTTTTATTAACTTGATTCAGACCCCTTAGTTGTTTCTTTATCCTTAATTAGCAGCCAAACAATAATGAGACACAAAACAAGCCACCACATGACCTTCTTGCTTGTGCCCATTACAATGTATCTGAAAATAAAGAAAGGTGAAGGTCTCCGTAAGGTTGATCTCTCAGGTCACCAAAACATTTTACAGGTGTTCTTAGAAAAAACAGAAAATCAACAGTTTTGGAAATGTCTGCTGTGGCAGAATGAGAGCAGCAACAAGCCATGGAATTAAATAAAGGGTTTAATTAACAGCAAGAATTGGCTTCTCATTAAGAAACTGATGGGTGTGAAATTGGTTGGAGTTTGAAGCCCCGATTTAATTGGTCATCTGTTGGCTTGTTTCAAATCTCTTTTCTGTTTGGCTGTCATTTGTCCCTTAAAAACAGGGCTATTAAAATGAAGGGAAAAAGTGATAACTGGTCACTGATTAGGGAAAGGGTTAGAATGAAAACCTGAAGCCACTGCAGCCATCCAGGCCAGGAGTTTGACACCCCTGCAGGGGCTATAGGGAGCGGAGCCAATCTCGGCAGCATCAGGCTCAAGTTCAGAGAACACATAAAATTTATTTCACTCTTTAACTTTAGTAATAAGTTATAGATTGTTAATAAACAATAGTAGTGAAATAAGATACATAGTGGTGACGTCCTCCATAAATATTAACTGTATTTAAATGTTGTATGTTTAAAGGAACTTTTGAGTTTATGGCAATACACGTACAAGGCACTGAAACCTGAATGTAAATAAAATTACATTTTGTGTTCCTAACAGTTTTTATGCACACTTTAAAATCACTTTAGTTTTTTGGGGTTTTTTTTCTTTAATGCCTCCTGACTAACTGGTAAGATAAAAACCCCCACATATGATATACTATTTGACTCACTTTGATGTCTAATTATCCATGACTTCAGGTTTATTGGGGTTCCCCCCATTGTTAGCCCTGTACACTCGAAAAACTCATTTTAGGCAATTTCTGGTCCATATTTTGTGCAGGGAATTACACCTTCAAGAAAATAAACCAAAGGGTGTCTTCTGCAAAAATGATCAGAAGAACATGAAGCTGTACATCAACCAAACCCAGGGGTTCAGCCCCTAATGTGATGTGAGAGGTGAAAATTTTTCCTTTCCATAAAACATTGAAAAAATGTCATATGTGTGCTGTTCTATGCTAATAGTATGTTGCCTATCATGAATATCATAATATTTTTGGTATTTGATGCCTTACTGGTGGTCCTAGCTCTCTAAGACCCATCCCCTGAAGGTTAAAAAATTACATATGTAGTGAAATGAGATACAAAGTGGTGACGTCCTCCATAAATATCGACTGTATTTAAATGTCAAATGCGGGGTATCGTTTTAGACTATTTAAAGGTCAGCGATTACAAATATGTTGTTATTTTTGTTTTTTGATCCTTTACTGAGGATCTAGTCGTCTATGGAACTCTACCAGGCGGTAAAAAAATGACAAATTTCTATTACAAATGATAACATTTAGACTTTAAATATGCAAGCTGAAGCATACATTTTAAAATGTCTGGTTTGGGAACTGCAGTGAGTCTGACCGTAAGCTTCTACAACGGATATAATGCGGACGGCAGAAAAGATCTTTGGATCCCCATCTGCCCTCCATTAAAGGCCGCTTTATAAGGGGTTGTATCCATAGCATTGTGAAGGACCACTAAACACCCCTCCCACTGCCACTTTCTCGCACTTACATCTGTCAGAAAGTATGTCAGTGCTGCCAGGTTTTATAAGTTTCTACCCCTTGAATGTCTGGACTCTAAACTGTGAGCTGCCCCTTGCCCTTAGATGTGCCCCTAGCAGTTTATTTATATGCAGTACATTTGTTACACTTTCTACTGTTGTTTTTTTATTAGTTGTTGTTATTATTTATTTATTACGATTTCAAATGATCTACCTATTTTTTATTTATTTATAATATGGCCTAATTCTTTACTTGTCTTGCACTTGTCCTGTTACTATGCATATGTTGCACCGCGCTCCTGGGGAACATTATTTTGTGCAACAGTATGCTACAATTATGTGTATGAATGGCAGGACAATAAAACCACTTCACCTAATTAGATTTTTCATGAATATTTCAAATATTATGAGGTAACGTGTTACAGTTCTTAACACTCTAGGGCGATTTAAGATAATTTCATCCATCCATTAGCCAACCCGCTATAGCCTAACTACAGGGTCACGGGGTCTGCTGGAGCCAATCCCAGCCAACACAGGGCGCAAGGCAGGAAACAAACCCCAAGCAGGGCTCCAGCCCACTGCAGTTAAGATAATTCAGACTACTTTATAGAGGATGGTTAATGTAGCATATTTGTTGTTTTTTTTCTTTTTATTTGTCCATCACCTGCAATCGATGACTGCCTTCAGTAGGATGTTCTCACGTTAGTAATCTCAGAAGATTTATATTTACGGGTTATTAAACTTTGTCACGAAGGCATTGTGAATTTTAATATGAATTCATGGCTGTGCACCCGTAACCACCGTTACACATTCATTCGCACCACGACACCATCGAATTGACACTATGTGAAGAAATTTGCAGTGCCGCAAACGCACGTGAAAGGGCACCCAAAGCGCTGCCCGGTGGTCTTAATTTTCTAGTGACTCGTTAGCATTGCAATGACATCGCAATGAGTGTCAACTTCTCGCCTTCAGTTAACTTGTCAACATTTTGGGTGTAACGTGCGAGCTTGCTGTTTTTATAAATGAATAAAATAATTTAGAAACGGGGCACCCTGAGAAACGAACACATTTGTAAATACCATTCTATTAGGTCTTTTAAAAACAAAACTATTTTAAGTAATGCTGGAGTTTGCGTTGCTGCCTTTACCCTCCAAAGTCCGGGCTCTGATCCTAGTCAGGTCCCTAACTATTTGAACTATTGTCCCTTTCTGCACGGATTTTGGTTTTCCTCCTGTAGTCGGTTAAGTTAGATTAACCGTCTGTTCTGTGTGTGTGATCGTGTGCCCAGTGTTTTGTACTCTGTTCCCGACGGTGCCGACAAAGCGGTTCAGTAATGGATGGATGAAAGAATATGGTGGTATCGCGTTTATATAATTATATATAATTTACATACTATAGCAGAAACACTAACTGGTTTTTGCAATACGTCTTTATTTTTATTTTAATGCGCAGTAGGTTACCTTTACAATAGAGACTTTAAAGGCTTACTTTAGCGCATCTCTTAGTCACAAACTTCGGCGTGCCACACGCGCACACTTTGTTAACTATTAGTAAGTGACAAGCAGATGCACTGCAGGTAGCAGAAAAGAGTCACTGGTGCTTTGTAAATCTTATTCAGACCAAACTATACATAACAATAACTGAATAATGCACGTCCGGGGTAGCTATACGGAGACACGCTCAAATTTAACAAAAAAAAAAAAAGGTACACGTTAATGTTCATGAAAAACGACAAAACAGTCTGTGAACAATCACGCGTACTAAACATTGACAGTTTTAAAAATCACTTTTATTTCTGCCAGTTCAGTTACATCATGTATCAAAACGAACATATCCGCAGAGTTATTGCAATTTTGTTTACTCTGAACTTTAAAAATGCTTTGAAGAAAAATTTTCCTTTTCACTTACCAAGAAAATATTTTGAGTTTCTAGTATTTCCTTTTTTAAATTCCATGTTGTTATGAATTATTTAACCATCATCGCGCAACGCTGAGAATACAAGTTACAAGTGATACATGGGTGAAAAAAGTAAGCCTCTATATTGGCTGCCTGTATCCTGTGACGAATTAAGCAGCCAATAAGATTGAACAACGCGCACTGGCGGATCGCTCAGATCAGGGAGTCACAAATACGAGTTGTACAGTGTAGTATTCGGGGGTCCCGCTTTATTCTGCTCTAACTAGGGGGTTGACAGATGAAACTACACATTATTATATATTCTGTATGTCTATTTTTTGTTTACCAACTGAAGAGAGAATGAAACTTAAGGCAGTTAAAAAAAAGTGTATCAATTATCAAATCAGATAATGTTAAGAAACAGAAATTGTTTTCCTTATGTTGGAACCGTTTATGAATTTTTAGACAAAATTAACCGAAGCATTTTGTTTTTTTAGTTCTAATCAATGTTATCAACACTGGAAGTGTAGATGTAAGTACAAACAGTTAAAAGTTACTGTAATTTTTATTGTTGGGTAGTCCTGAAGTGCAATTGTTAGTGGTGCAGCCTTACAACTCCAGGAATCTGAGTCTGAATCCTTCCAGTCCCTGTGTATTTTTCATATTTCATCCCACAAGCCATGTTGATTGACTATAGGTGTGGAGTGTCAATACATTTCTTCCTCGAGGGCTTACTGATAACTAACAAAATATACATAAATATAAGTAAAAGAATCAAAAGCAGCCATAAAACATAAATTTGAACCCAAGCCAGGGGAGCAACCTTGACGGAGACGTGACAGGATCCTTCAGGAGGTCCATTGACATTCAATGAGTCCATTTGATTGTGAGTATTGGATTTCTAGTTCTTGCATATTTTTGCTTCTGTTCTTGGGTTTTGATCTTTAGGTTGCATATCGGGACTTTTTTTGCCTATGGTTGCCCTTTTAAGCTACTCTTTATTGCCTTTTTGCAAATTTTTCTCTTTTTGAGCCTTTTTGGTTATTCTTAATGTTTTTATGAATAAAAATATTCATTGATAAAGATTCTTTGCTTGGAATTTTTTTCCTGAATTGTGGGATATTTATGATATTTTGGGATATTAAAGACAATTTTGAACTTAAAAAGCCAGCGTCTCCATTTTGGGTGTGATAAGGCCAAAGCTGTAACAAAACAGTATGGTGTTCACATAGAATTTCCAACTTTAGAAATTTATATTTACTATTTGTCCAATAGCACATTAATGCGACATTGCAGTCAACATGACTGCTACCCATAGTCTGAATTCAAGATGACCACTGCCACTCAGACTGTTAAATATGGTACAGCACAGAGAGTGGAACTTCCATTTACTCAGGCATATCATAGGTGCAGAGGTGGTGGAGGGGGTGAGACCTTTGCCACATACTCAAAACTAATTGGTTTAGAACACCTGTCAAATTTAAATTGATGTATTTTGGTGTGCTCTCTTACTATTCATGTGCATGAGTGTCCCCTGCTATGCACTAACGTGCCATCAATAGTTTGTTCCTGCGTCACATTCGATCTTGCTGAGATAAACTGTATCTCCCCCTGCCCATCTAAACGAAAAAGCAGGTTTCAGAAATGAAATGATGGCTTATCTCAGAATGTACAAAATATTGACAGATAAGGACATAAACCATGTGCATTAGGTGAAAAGGTATCTTAATGGAGAAAAGGCAGGCTTCAATAATCTTAAATAACAATATGTTATTAGTATACTGTACGACATTATGGCGGAATCCAAAGCTGCTTTAGAGATACTGTATTTTTATACTGTATATACTTTTATATTATTGTTGTGAAAAGTTCTTTCCACCATATCCAAAAGATGCTCAATGGGGGAGCTGTGATCTCTGGACTGTGCCTATTACTGAAGCAATGAAACCTTACTGTCCTGGTCCTGCTCAATGATAATGTGCCTTGGGACACGGTGCATTATCATTTTAGAAGTGTCCATCCTAGTATACTGTAAATAAACTGTAATCATGAAGAGATTAACTTGGTCAGCAACAGTGATAAGAAACACCTTGTCATTTAGACATTCTTCACTGCGTGTCAGAGGTCCCATATGTGCCTGTTTATATGTACATGTAATATGTACTGTTAATGCCAAACAGGATGGCTCCATAGACTCATGTTACTTACATCAAATTTTAATCCTTCCTTCTCCGTGATGTAAAAGGAACCTGGGTTTATCCAATCAAGCAGTTTTGTTTCATTACTCAACAGTCCAGTTTTAATGTTTCTCTAAAAATGGAGGTGCACTTTTTTGTTTTTCTATGACAACCTTTGCCACCATCACGAGAACAAAGTGCAAAATTTTTGCATGTACTGTATAGGAAATACTTGTGAATGCTTTTAAATCACTTCAACTTTTTTTTTTTTGGTCTGGCGCCTCCAGACTTCTCAGTAAAAGAAAACCTCCACATATAATATACTATTTGACTCATTTTAATATCTAGCTATGTAAGACACCAAGCTTTGTGCAGCTATTTTTGCCCCTCTAGACCTGAAACACCATAATTTTTTGGTCATTTTTGGACCATGTTTTGTGCAGGAAACTACACCCTTATGAGTAAGATTAAATCAATAGGTGTCTGCAAAAATGATCAGAAGGACTTAAAGTTGTGCATGCCGCATTACTCAATCCAGGGGTTTATCCCCTAATGGGGTATGATAAGTCAAAGTTACTCCTTTTCAGAAAACTGGGGATTGGTATTACAGGCAGGTTGAGAGTTGTTTTATGCTATTTCAAGGTTGCTGATCATGAATAAATATTTGATTCTTTACTGTGGTCCTAGCCCTAAACATAAACATAAGCATGTAAGATAGTGTTTTAGACTGTTTTAAGGTCAGTGATAATGAATATGATGTAATTTATGATCCTTTAATGGGCATCTGGCCCTCTATGGACCTCTATCAATGGGTGAAAAATGACAAATTTCGATTACAATCAAGAATATTTAGACTTTAAACATTTAAATTGAAGCACAAATTTTAATATTTGAAATATCTGATGCAACCATTCTTATTTATGTTGAGTTTTTACCTCATGAAGTTGTAAGTACCATTCAGGATGGATGGGCTTCTCGACCAGGTAAGGGGAAGGTTCCTTGCCAGTATGGGAGGCCCCAGGTGGATGGACAGGAATCTCGACTGAGAGAGAGAAAGATTTTGTACACAGATGGAACGCCCCAGGTGGATTGATGGACAGCCCGGCCAAGAGAGAAGAAAGTTTCTTGCCCAGAAGAGAAGCCCCAGGCAGATGGACAGGCATCCTGACCAGATGCACTTTCAATACCTTTCCTGGATAGGATAAAAGGGAAGGACAGGGAAGAACTATCTCTAAGGGCCGTTTATTCCCCCAGGAGGATAGATGACAGCACGTCTGGATATCGATGCCCATTGAGACACCAGCATGGTATGCCGGGAATTGTAGTCCAGTAGCACAGCCTAGCTGGGGTCTGTGTTCTCTGCAAGAGTGTGCTGCAGGGAGTTACACTCCCTATTATTTGAGACTTCCATATGACACAGAAGTGCTTCCAACAGGTGAAGCCCTGGCACCAGAAGTACTCCCAAGTTCTCAATAAAAGGGACAACACTAGGCAAGTCGGAGCTGAGAGCGGAGATGGGAAACACTCAACTGGAGGAGCAGTAGTGCAGTGGAAAGAGATGGAGAGACAGAGAAGAAGAAGAAACACTGTTAATTGTGTATATGAGGCTTTCTCATACTAAAACCCCCTTTATTTGAACCCAGGACTGTTTTGTGTGTTTGGGGTTTGGGGCTCTGTGGCACCCCCTAGCTTTTACAAAGAAAAGTATTACATTTTTAATAAATACCCCAAATTAGGATGGCTTTTTTCTTTATTTTTTTTATAATTGGAGCATATGCACGTTTAATGACTTGCCCAAGGTCAAACAGTGAGTCAGAAGTGGGGATTAAATAGGTAACCTTCTGTTATAAAGTCCAGTGCCTAGAAGAACTTGTCCTTGGTTAGAAATGGATGCTTGAGAATGTCCTCCATCAGCAGCTGTAGTGTACTTTCATATTTATTAGATTACCTGAGATATACTGAAATTTAATACTCATGGTAATGTTTCGGATTGCACAGAATGCATTATGCCCAAAATGTACAGGTGCAAAAAGGACACAATGAAAGGAAAAGAAGCTTCAAAGTTTAAGCATTACAGAAGAAGTTTCATATTATAATCAAACATAAGATTCAGTAAAACAAAACTACAAGATTTAAATGTCCTACAATTGATCTCATAAAGAAAAAGCTGCAGAAGCCTGAGAAAACAGCAAAAAAGCAAATGGAGTGTCACACATACCTGGATATTACGAGAAGACAAACATATGCCCTGATTAGCCTGTCACTACAGCTGTGGGGGGTTCCTGCTGAGATGTTCCACATCCGGCAGTGGTCCAGCTACTAGCACACACCCTAGCAATGCTAATGCGTTCATTTCACAAAACAAAACCATGGTGACCTCCACCATCTTTGGCTACAACTCCTGCACCAAAACTACCTGACTATAAGACATAACCAAAGCATGGCAAGGGAGATTTCTGCTTTGAAGAACCTGATAATTGAGCTGGGCTTGTATATGAAGGAAATTAATTCAAGAATGCATTCGTTCTATATGATATATGTCAGGAAGAGAAGGATGAGGTGAAAAGCCTAAGTAAGTACTTGGAGCTAAAGCAGCATGAAAATTTACAAAAAAATGATTACAAAAGAATATCATGCCTTTGAAAGAAACTCTAATAAATTAATGGACACTGAAGACAGATGAAAAAAGAAAACATGTCAAAACTGTGGGAATTCTGGAGTGGATGGTGTGTAGAAATTCTTTAAAAATTCTTTATTGATTATTGTTATGAGTTTGCTGGGCTTCACAAACTTAAGATGCAGTGTTATCTGAAAAATGAAGTCCCCAAGGCTCCAGTGAGACTTAGCAATAAGGTAACTTACACAAATTCTTGAAGCAGTCTTTTGGTGTGTGCCTACTCAAGACAAAAAAAAAGTTTCAATATTCATAAGTCTCAGAAAGGAAAAGTAGAGCAGCACAAAACTCAAGGCCATCATTAACAGCGTCAAAGATTCTTTATGTTTAAAAAAAAATTTAAAAATTTAAAAAGGCAAAAAAAAAAAACCCACTATGTAATCCTCTCACTTAGACTAATTACATAATACATGAACATACAACTGCGGTGGGTTGGCACCCTGCCCAGGATTGTTTCCTGCCTTGTGCCCTGTGTTGGCTGGGATTGGCTCCAGCCGACCCCCGTGACCCTGTGTTCGGATTCAGCGGGTTGGAAAATGGATGGATGGATGGATGAACATACAATCTGCAAACAATCAGAATTAAGCAGAAAAACATTTCTTAACATCCACATGCTCTTTTGTGAGGGAGAGCAGATGCACCAACTAAATGACCACAGATGCGATGACGGCCTCTTCAACAGCAGCAAGACATTCAGTTGAAATTTCATCATTTGGGGTATTTTCATTGTTCTTTTTAAAATTGTTAAGAGTAATCCAAAATATACGAGAACAGAACTTTGTTTTCTTTGTTTCAGAGTCATTACTGCCCACCCTGCTGAAGACCAGCACTGCAGCTCTAGTTAGTGAAGTGCACTGTTAACAGAAACATGTCAAGCAGCCTAAAATAAAAGGAAACACCCAACAGTGATCTTTTTCTATGTTCATATTTAAGCCCATTTTCTTGCAATCTCAGTGAAAGATGACATTATAATTCTGTTTAATATTTTTGAAGAAACTTATCATCAGATATGAATTATTGTCAAAATGTCAGAAAAATACTGAAATATTTTTCCCTACTGTATATTACATACCTCTAGTACTAAATATAGGTTATCTTTTCTGAACATTTTTCTTTGAATTTTCCTATAATGCAAAAAAAAGTAGGCTACCAGAAGGAAAGAAGTCCTTGGCAGTAATTAATGCAAATATGAGGAATTTGTATTGTACGTTGTTGTATTGTATTGTAAACAAACTAACAAATAAATGAATGAGTAGGCCTCTTAATTTATTTGCCAGTTCAGGAAAAGAAGCTGAGAAAAAAAAAACTGTAAAAGATCAAGGTAAGCCTGCATGATCATATAACTTTAAGAAAGCAAATTGTAAGCATGGAAGACTTGTCTGTGAATAGCCCAAGCATGGATAACTTCACCACCGTCTGAGCCAACATGTACCACTTTATTGATGCAATTAGGATGTCAGTGCAGTAGGAACCACAGCTATTGATAATAAAAATCAGTCAGTCCTCCACCAGGAAAACATATACTACAATCCCTCCTTATTCTGATATCCCTGGAAATAGAATCCCCAAAGACGATGGTAAGTGATCAGTGAGAGCAGGTATAATAGGCCAAGAGTAACATCCTCAGGGAAAGCTCAGTTGGAAGCTCAGTATGAGAGCATCATGAGATAATAATAGATGACTGTGTTTTCGTCTTACACTGCCTGCAAGAACTGATTTGTTAAAAGGAATATCTCCCTAAAGGCCCCATGTTGTTTTAATACTATCCCTATATACTGTATATAACCCTAACCCTGCCTTGTGCCCTGTGTTGGCTGGGATTGACTCCAGCAGACCCCCATGTCCCTGTAGTTAAGATATAGTGGGTTGGATAATGGATGGATAATGGATGAATAACATCCAATGTTAAGAATCTAGACTCAACCATAACATTGTTTATCTGCAATTGGAAAGGGCTGTATGTTAAAAACATGACTCCACAGAGATCTAAAACAAAAGGAGAAATGGCACTACTTTGCTTTTATTTTCTATTATTTAGTTACATTGAGACTTTAAAAAGAGGCAGAAGTCAACAAAGCCATATCTGCTTGATTAGACATGGAAAGGAAATCTGATATCAAACCAACTCTTTATGCCTTGCTGCAGTCAACCCTAATTACTGTTGATTTATTAACAAAGTAGTGATCCATTATTTAGTCCAGTAAGGTGTAGAACATGCTTTACCACAGATATGCTTTTATCAGGTGCTCTTGTGTACAATAATCATATACAGTATCCAAGCAATCTTTAACTTATATGATATTCAATTTGTGAAGTCATTAGGTATTCATCCTTTATAGATTTAAACACATAAATTTTGTTTATGCATCCTTTGAAACATTCCATTTTGAGTAGGATTTCCAGGAACAATTTTTTTATTATAAACAAGATAAAAAATTTATCAAAATCAACATATCTAAAATTCCTTAATTTCTGGTGTTATTTATCCCTATACCAATAATGGCTGTTTTTGATGAAGATACAGATAGTATTTTTAGTTTCTACCAAGACGTAAGGTGTTGTACCATATTAGCCATTATGGATTCAATGAGAAGTGAAGCAAAAATGACACCTTTTATTGGGTAAGTGATTACAATATGCAAGCTTTCGAGGCAACTCAGGCCCCTTCTTCAGGCAAGTGCACAATCTACACAATCTAAAACCAACTGTGAAATCTTACACTACATTGCTTACCTGAAGGTTCCTTTAACGTAACTTCTCACCCCATAACTCTGTGGGAAAGTCATGTCTTATATTTTTTTTTTCAAGATTTTTTTAGAATTTGGCAAGAATTCATTAATGGTTTTTTAAAGTAAGTATACACATACTGGGTTCAAGATGAACATTTCTGGTTTATTACTATATATACTGTACATGAGCAAGTGAAATCAGACTTGGCTATCCTGTCAAATTTGGTAGGAGAGGAGGGTTGAGTGTTCACTTTAATTATTTTTATATGTAACATAATGTCTACTATTTTGTTGTATTGAATATATTTTTGACTGAACTATGCTTTCTTCTTCTTCTTCTTCTTCTATACTTTATTATTTGTAATTTGTTTTCTAATAAAAAGTCCAATGCCTTAGAAACTAGAGCAGACCACTCACCTTAGCAGAGTATCAGACTTGCCTTTTAACAGTTTATTCTGACAATGACACTAATTCAAAATTTGTATCACATAAGTGAGAGGGGTTTGCATGACATGTGGCTTTTTTCTCTCTACTCATAATTAAAGGTATTTTGTGGGGAAACTTGCCAGTTGCATCCCTGCAGGAGGAAGTGATGTATCACATCATATATATGTGTTCTGCAATGAGAGTACTCAGATGAATGGCCATGTAAGTTGGAAATATGTCTAACCGAATAAAGGTATCAGTGGGAGTAAATACAACCAATAAGCTTCATGGCCTAGTTGCAGTCATGATAGCATTGTAACACTTTGCCCTATTCTTATTCAAGCAAAAAAATAATGTTTTTAAAAACAGATTCTGAGTAATTATTGACTTTCTTTGAAAATAATTTTTGCTTTTACCTGAACTTCCATCTTTATTAAAATTGCTGCTCTTAGTGTTTCGTGGATTAAAAGTGACTGGGAAAGGCAATTCAACCGTTAAGGTGCTGTTTATATCGGTGAACAAGTTAACACTGGAAATGCATAAACTGTTAGCCTTGATTCACACATACATCCTGCAAAACTTACCTATTCAACATTCACTCAGCACAGATAAGCTCCAGTACTAAACAAGAATATCTCAGCACTGGCCAAGACTATCTACCTCAACTTTGATACGTTACCACGGGATAGAAGCCAATCCACTCACAAGGCAGCCCTACTGGGATTCACTTATGTGTCAGTCTATCTTCGGATTGCTTCCCCTGAATGGGCTACGTTTCAGAATACCCAAGCAAAACCAGGAACAGCTACTCCTTTCAGGCTTTGTATCCCGAAGGCTGCCTTTGAAAGGGCTATACAGTCTAACTGAAGCTAAGGGCTAATTACTACTCCTGACAGTACAATACCTAAATGGAGACAGTTTATTTCATTAACAATCATTGGTCAATGCTAAATGTCAGTAAACAGAACAACTTCAGCAAAAGCAATACTCAAAACTATTTAAACTGTTAATCATATTTATTTGAAAGAAAAAAACAGGTGTAAATGTTAGATTCGAAAACATTCAACCTGAATGTTTGAATGTTCAAATTAAGGACACACTGCAAGCTTCTTTTCTGGTGGCTATAGCTTTGGTTGTTGCAGTCTTTGGTTTCTTAAACCAGGCATGATACTTGGGAGCGAAGGGCCAGTCGGTAGGTGGCAAAGTCAGACTAAGTTGTCTTCTCTTTAGCAGTTGTTTCTCTCATGCTCAGCTCCTAGTCTTGGCAGGTATGCTTTCTCTCTGCAAGTGTCTTTTTAAAATCCTTTGAATATATAGGGTCTTGCTGACTGCTTTTGACAATTAAACTCTGCCTTACATAAGATATTGCATTAGTCAAAGTTTGGGATAACCAATAAGTTCTCACGGTTTGGTAGATTGTTGATTAGGTTGCTTTTAGCTTGACATGAAACATTTTCATCTTAAAGTTCCAAACCTCCATTTTACATATTTTTACAAGCATACACACACTGGTCACTTTATCTAAGCTTAAACAAATACACCCTTGCCCTCTTCTTATATATTAATTTGCCACATAAAATTGTGTTCTGAGCGGCATGGTGGTGTAGCGCTGCTGCCTCACAGTAAGGAGACCTAGGTTCGCTTCCCGGGTCCTCTCTGTGTGGAGTTTGCATGTTCTCCCCATGTGTGGGTTTCCTCCAGGTGCTCCGGTTTCCTCCCACAGTCCAAAGACATGCAGGTTAGGTGTATTGGCGATCCTAAATTGTCCCTAGTGTGTGCTTGGTGTGGGTGGGTGTGTGTGTGTACCCTGCAGTGGGCTGGTGCCCTGCCCGGGATTTGTTCCTGCCTTGCACCCTGTATTGGCTGGGATTGGCTCCAGCAGACCCCCGTGACCCTGTGTTAGGATATAGCGGGTTGGACAATGACTGACTGCTTGAAAATTGTGTTCTAATAACCAATGACACTATTTAACAATTTCTATTTTGCATACACCCCAGAATTTTATCTACTTCCAAAATTTGACAGTCTTGGGGAACTACCTGATGAATAATGAGATCATTTGAACCTGCCTGCCCTTTTAATTACAAAACACTTCCCACATGAGCTCTGAGCCCACGACTTAAGAGTCATTATGTAAATGATTCTAAAATAAAAACATAGCGAAATAAAACATATAAATGAAATATTACAAGTCGTATGTAGCATACTGTAAAAGCTGAATTTTCCAATAGCATTACACTCAATCCTGAAATTCCAAACGTGGTTTGTTACATTTTTACAAGAAGTTTAAAAAGAATTTGTTTTATATATGTGGGTATTTATTTCCTGATCTTTATATGTATTTAGTTTCAAATGTTTAAATAATTTAAGCTTGTGCTTTCTTACTATCACACAGAAATGGCAATGGCATAAAAGCTACTTTTTAGTATTTACTGTTATTTGCATTTGTGTAAGTGTTTTCTTAAATTTCACTTTTATTCTATTAAGGGAGGAAACTCTTTAAAATATAGTAAAAATTAGGAGAAAACATGGAATTTGATAAAAAAAAATTAATCTTTTCAAGTCAAAAATATTTCTTCAGTCTCTTCTTATATATTAATTTGCCACATAAAATTGTGTTCTGAAGTGAGACATTTTTTTTATAAATTTTAAAACTTACCTAGATTATTCTTGAGTTTTAAGAAGGATTTGATGGGACCGGGGTTCAAATATGAAAACAGCAGGTAGTGTCCCAAAGTTTTGGAGTGCCACTGGTGTCTTCTTGCTGCTGAAGAGAAGGAGAAAAAAGACAAGTCTGTTAGCGACAGCATCCCCTCTTCCCCCCAACAGGGTATTGCTGTGATGAGCCAAAAAGGTGTTCCTCTGATGTGTGACAAAGGCTAATGGGATGTTGGGCTATATAGCCAGATGCATACGATACAATCCAGGCGAAGTTATAATTAAGGTATATAACTCAATATTAAGGCCTCACCTGTTAAATCGTGTGCAATCTTGATCTCCATAATATAAAAAGGCAAAGCAGTGCTAGAGAAAGTCAAGTGAAGAGCAACTAGGCAAATTCAAGAACTACGGAGTATGAGGAAGGATTTAATGATTGGAACCTTTTTAGTTTAAGCAAAAGAAGATTATGAGGTTACATAATTAAAGCAGCTCTTACAGCTGTTACATTAAAATTAGTTGTCCACTGAGTCAAAAATGGAAATTTGTTCATGGTAAGTTTAGCACAAATGTTAACATGTTTTTCTTCACACAGAAAAATACAGATACATGGAATAAGTTACCACGTAGTATGGTAGATTTTTGGGGACCTTCAAAAATGAGTTGAGGTAATTTTAGAGAAATTAGGTGAATAAGATTGCTGACCTTTTAATAACCCTATTTGTGAAATCTTACACTACATTGCTTACCTGAAGGTTCTTTTAACGTAACTTCTCACCCCATAACTCAGGTCTTGGATTAGATATTAGTTTTTCCTGCTCTAGTTGTCCAACTCCCCTTCTGTGCTTTTCTTTCCCAGTTGTAAGTTTTGTTGATCTTTTGAGTGATTTTGTTTTTTGGATTTAGGTATTTGTTCTTGGTTAACTCTATTCTGCAGACTTGCTTTGATTATTATTGGATTGCCTTTTTTGTTAAATTAGTATTTAACTTTGTTTTTTAAGTTTATTATTGTTTTGGAATTTTGTATTATTTGTTGATTATTTTTCAGTTTTTGGTTTGTTTTTGAATTTTAGTTATTTAATCTTATAATTTAATAAGGTCATAGGTTTTGGTAGTTCCATTTTTACTTTTTGGAGCTTTGCTTATTCAGCTCTTTTGATTCTATAGGCTTCATGGTTATATATTTAAAAATTTTCTGACAGTTTTTGATTTTTTTGGTTTCATGGGTCTAAAACTGTAATATCATCCTTTCCTCCAGCCAAACTAACCTCTCAAATATTTCATGATTCTCAGACATAAATTTATTATTTATTGTAATATTAGTATTGCCAATTACGTGGTATCTTGCCGCCATGTGATCATCATGTGATTTGTGAAATCCTCTTTAGGACAGTCCTGTATATTAGCCCCAATGTAGGCATCACAATGCATTCTTTAAAAATACGCATTTGTTTGATAATTTATGTGTTTCTCATTGCAGAAAATTATGCAGACATTGCAATGCACATGATTTTGCAAAAAGCAATTTGCTATCTATACATCAGGGCATAACATTTATTTACAAATTACTGTCAGTTCTATTTATAACTGACAAGATCTGAACAAAAACACTGCAGATTCAGAGAGAGAGTTTTTACTAAAAGGTCTTAAGAATAATCAACACCCATGGACAATAACAAGAACATGACTGTCTCTTTTATATTGTATGTATGTTATGTATGTATATAAATATATGTATTGCATTCATTTTTTTGTCTATAGTTGAAATGTAATATTGACACTTTCTGTAGGAGACATGCAAGTAAGAATTTCATTGTTCTGTGTACAGATGACAATAACTTGGAACAGTCAAATATCCAGTGCAGCAGGTTTTATGTCACCCAGCACGCTAGTAAGTTAACTTCGTACAGAACACTGCTTTGTGTAAAACACAGGCCTCAGAGAACAAGTGGACCAACATATTCAGCTATAAAGACCATTTGCAAATTATAGCTCAGCAGGTAATTATGCTGTCTGAACTATTGCTGACTAGTTTTTATATAAAGGTGTATCAGAAGGTGAGTGGTAGTTTATTTCCTTTTCTTTCTTTTTTGCTTTTTGTTGTAATGGTTGATTTGACACACATAACATATTGTGTGCAGTGCAGTAATAAGATACTCTCTATGATCTGAGTGGTTGTGTAAGACAAGGCCATCCGTGAAAGATGTGGTGTGATTTGTAATGCCAGCAGTATAATAGAGAATTCAAAATTAGCAAAAAGTTTAAAAATATTAAACTTTTATTAATATTAAGTTTAATAATAAAGTTGGCACTTTATTATTTTGGTCCTTTTCCAGTACTGGCACTTTAAAGAGCTTCCCATATGGAGTCCACCTTTACAGCTCTCTTTACTATGGCACATTTTAACCAGCCTTCACAGTTGGTTATACCAGTAACACAAGTCTCTTCCAAGAAATTAAAATGAGCTTTTAAAATGAAAATGTAATGTGCTTATAAATGGTGTTCAAGGTATATTTAATGACAGAGGTTGTTTTGTCTTGACATATATGATTTCACTTTGTGTAGGTGTGTCATCACATGTGACAAACCAGCAAGTCCATGTTTAATAAGCAATTGAAATATAAATGACAACTATTAGCTTTATACAACTTTCCTTTCACAGTCATTTGCATTTTGTCATATAGAATCATAGGATTATTTGTAATTTCAGATGTCTAACATATCCAGACTATATTGTGGTTGTGATATGATGCAACATGTTGCTTTTCACTAAACTCCCCATGGTGATATCATTTCCCCACAGCAAGAAATGAGCAAAAGCCATAACAAGGTGCATATGAGGAATTTGGTCTTATCACAGGCTCATGTATAATGATGAAAGGTTGGAATCTATGACAAAGTAAATAAATGTTTTGTTAAAAAAAAAATCTGGTATATTATTAACAGGTGTATCTAAAGAAAATATTTCATTAACAGGTCTGAAAAATGCATCAGCACAAAACACTTTGAGCAACAGAAAAGAAATTCAACTAGGAAGTAAGCATAGCCCTGTTGATTTACTTCTCTCACCAGGTATTCTGCCTAGGTTCACATTGTACCTAAAACTCATTGCTCATTGTTCATACCTTGTCACTATTCAACCATATTTAGATAATGGAAGGCCTATTAGCAGGGTAAATAAAGTGTGTCATTGGTAGTTGTATTTCTCCCATATTTTAACTCACATACCTGTATCTTTGCAACTAAATTAGCTATAGAAATACTTCCTATGAGCCTGCAATTAGCACTATACTGTATACAGTTAGGTCCATAAATATTTGGACAGAGACAACTTTTTTCTAATTTTGGTTCTGTACATTACCACAATGAATTTTAAATGAAACAACTCAGATGCAGTTGAAGTGCAGACTTTCAGCTTTAATTCAGTGGGGTGAACAAAACGATTGCATAAAAATGTGAGGCGACTAAAGCATTTTTTAACACAATCCCTTCATTTCAGGGGCTCAAAAGTAATTGGACAAATTAAATAACTGGAAATAAAATGTTAATTTCTAATACTTGGTTGAAAACCCTTTGCTGGCAATGACGGCCTGAAGTCTTGAACTCATGGACATCACCAGATGCTGAGTTTCCTCCTTTTTAATGCTCTGCCAGGCCTTTACTGCAGCGGCTTTCAGTTGCTGTTTGTTTGTGGGCTTTTTTGTCCGAAGTTTAGTCTTCAGCAAGTGAAATGCATGGTCAATTGGGTTAAGATCAGGTGACTGACTTGGCCATTCAAGAATTTTCCACTTCTTTGCTTTAATAAACTCCTGGGTTGCTTTGGCTCTATGTTTTGGGTCATTGTCCATCTGTATCATGAAACACCGCCCAATCAATTTGACTGCATTTAGCTGGATTTGAGCAGACAGTATGTCTCTGAACACCTCAGAATTCATTCGGCTGCTTCTGTCCTGTGTCACATCATCAATAAACACTAGTGTCCCAGTGCCACTGGCAGCCATGCACGCCCAAGCCATCACACTGCCTCCACCGAGTTTTACAGATGATGTGGTATGCTTTGGATAATGAGCTGTTCCACGCCTTCTCCATACTTTTTCTTGCCATCATTCTGGTAGAGGTTGATCTTGGTTTCATCTGTCCAAAGAATGTTTTTCCAGAACTGTGCTGGCTTTTTTTAGATGTTGTTTAGCAAAGTCCAATCTAGCCTTTCTATTCTTGAGGCTTATGAGTGGCTTGCACCTTGCAGTGCACCCTCTGTATTTACTTTCATGCAGTCTTCTCTTTATGGTAGACTTGGATATCGATACGCCTACCCCCTCGAGAGTGTTGTTCACTTGGTTGGCTGTTGTGAAGGGGTTTCTCTTCACCATGGAAATGATTCTGCGATCATCCACCACTGTTGTCTTCTGTGGACGTCCAGGTCTTTTTGCGTTGCTGAGTTCACCAGTGCTTGCTTTCTTTCTCAGGATGTACCAAACTATAGATTTTGCCACTCGTAATATTGTAGCAATTTCTCAGATGGGTTTTTTCTGTTTTTGCAACTTAAGGATGGCTTCTTTCACCTGCATGGAGAGCTCCTTTGACCGCATGTTGTCTGTTCACAGCAAAATCTTCTACATGCAAGCACCACACCTCAAATCAACTCCAGGCCTCTTATCTGCTTAATTGATAATGACATAGCGACGGACTTGCCTACACCTGCCCATGAAATAGCCTTTGAGTGAATTGTCCAATTACTTTTGAGCCCCTGAAATGAAGGGATTGTGTTAAAAAAATGCTATAATTGCCTCACATTTTTATGCAATCGTTTTGTTCACCCCACTGAACTAAAGCTGAAAGTCTGCACTTCAACTGCATCTGTTCTGTTTCATTTAAAATTCATTGTGGTAATGTACAGAACCAAAATTAGAAAAAAGTTGTCTTTGTCCAAATATTTATGGACCTAACTGTAGTCAGTCACGGATTATCATGGGGTAAATATCTTGTTTTCGAACATGAGTGATGTCAGTCCAGGTTGCAGGGCTACTGTATGTCAGTCATGCAAATGGTGCACCCCAGTGGCAATTGACCAGCTCAATTTCAATTTCATGAGAGAATTTAGCAGTTCCCTAAGAGGAGGAAAGGTGGGCTAGATAAAGAAAGAGGTTAAAGATAGGGAGAGATAGAGGGAGAGACTGAGGGTGGGGCATTAGTGATGCCAATCCATTCAATTATTTTCCGTATTTCCATAGTCTACCATAGGATCACAATAAGCTGGAACCTATCCTGGCCAAGCTGCCCTGGATGAGATGTCAATAAACTGCAGTGTATACTCACACTATACCCACACAAACTATTACAAGCCCAACTGAAGTGTCCAATACTCTTATCAAGTTCATTCTTGGGATCTGGGAGGAAACTGGAGTACACGAGAAAACTACATTGGCGGCACCATTAATTTTGTTAATCAGACCCAAACAGGTAGGCTAGATCTTAAATTGTTTGCTTGATTCACCTCTTTGTAATTTCACCTTTGATACAGGGTTATCTAATAAATCCTTTTCTTTTGTAGTGGGTAGATTCATGGTTTGGCTACAGGGACAAGGCAACCTATTTTTTACAGTCTTATTTCGGCCAAGATTGATTGCTTAAAAAACTCTAAATGTTGTCAGCATCTCCATAAAGACAATGCTATGACTGCATGATATCCATTGGGAGAACAGCAGAAAAGAAATGGGGCACTTAGACCCCAGCTCTATGGCACAGTATTGATTGCTGCTAGCTCTTACATGCCAGAAATTATTCAATAGTAGGGGTGAAAATAAAAAAAAAGATATACAACGCTAAAGAGAAGTTATGAGGCCAGAGCCAGGGCCAAGTGTCAAAAGGATCAGAAAATGAATCATTAAGCAAAACTCCACATGAAAGGACAGAAGAGGAACTGAGAACACCACCTAAATACAGAGAAATGAGAACTTCAAGATGCATGACATTATTAACTCACAAATTCAGCATCAAAAGAATAGACTTTCATGATAAATGCGCAGAAGATGTGGAGATTAAAACAAGTGAACTGTCATTATGTTGAAAAAGAAAAATGTTGTAGTAATATTAGTTTTTAATGTGTGTAAAGTACACTGAAATTCTTACTAGTATGACCTAACAACATGCAATATGTCACCACTATCTAACACCTTTATAAAAACGAACATACTAAAATACAGAACTTCTAAACGTTTATTTATTGTGAAGGTGGGGAGGGTGTAAAAAGGAGAAGGGTGTACTAAAAACTAAAGAATACCCCTTTGCACAATTTGAATCAAGAAGGAAGTAGGAAGCAACAAAAGACACATTGGTTAAGAACTTGCACAAACCTGAAAATGATTTCTTGTCATTGCAAAGATAACAACTTACAGTACTGTATTTTCTAGCCAAAATAATGCTGCTTTTCCACTAATGCCTGGAACTAATGCAAATCAAAACAAATATTAGGACCTGTTTGATGTTAAAGTAATTATTAAATGTTAACATTTTTTACTACACTGAATATCAGTTTCTCCCAGCTGACTGAGCAGAGATTTGAGCGTTGCATGGTTTGGAGTGATAATGTATTTCCAATGAACCAATCAGTCATTTTTATTTCTTTATACTAGCCACCATGGCAAACAAATATTCAAAAATATTACATAGTAAGTACAACAGAACACACTGTGTTCACCTGCCCAGGAGTGACGAACAATTGAAGAGTTACCTATAAAATATATATCTTTATTTATTAGGGGTCAATATAGATTTCTCAAACAGAAAATCAAATTAAAAATACATCTTCAGCACTAACATTATTCTTGTACTTAGGTTAGTTGTTAAAATATAATGTTAAAAATTCATCTTGTCTCTATATTTAACGTTTCCTAGTGGCTGCAGCAATCTCCAGCTGAACAGCACCGATTCAGGTGCCTGTGAGTGTCCCCAAACCTGTCTGTGACCCTCCCCTGTGGAGGAGGTAGATGGGGAGAGATAGACAAGTCTTAACTGAAAAGTATGGCTAGACAGATAGTCTCCTGAATGTGCACTTCTTTTCTCACTAAAGTAGTTACACCCATATCCTAAAACCCATTTCAATTGCCAAGTTCTAATATGCTTGACTCTATCTCACTCTTTTTTATCATCCGACAATGTACTGTATCTGACATTCACTCTTCATCTTGCAGTTGATGAACCCATATGTTGGCTTCATGCAGATTTTTTTTGTGCTCAGGTTGCCTGGCTATATGGCAGGGATCCTCAATCACGGTCCTGGAGGGAAGCAGTGGCTGCAGGTTTTTGTTCCAACCCATTTGCTTAATAAGAAGCACTTACTGCTCAAGTAACACTTCTGCTTCACTTTAGTTGTCTCGCTCGTTAAGATTTTGAACCCTTATTGCTTATTTTAGTCTTAAACAGCTGTAGTCTTGGTTTTTAATTGCTCCTAATTAGCAATAACATGCAAATAACAAAAGAGACCAGCATTTCTCCATTTAGCTTGTTACCATTTACACCTGTGTGTATTTATCATGCACTATTGGGTTTAATTAAATACTTGGAAGGAAAGTGAAGAGAAAAAAGTGAAGGACTGAGAATTACTCATCCATTTTAGCCTTCAAATCATTTGGATGATATCCTTAGAAAGGGGAAGAAAATCTAGGATATGAGAATTACCTGACACAGCAGAGATAAAGCACTAACAAGCCATGAAATTAAATTGGCAAGCATTGCTTTCTAATTAAGCAACCGGGTTAGAACAAAAACCTGTAGCAACTGCGGCACTCCAGGACTGTGACTGAGGACCCCTGCTATATGGGTTACCTGACTACCAATGAACGACAGGGCGAGATGAGATCCAACCAAAAATCCTGAAAGAACTGGATTATAAGGTTGTTTTGGCTTTCATGCTTTTTCATTGTTTCATGGAAGGTGGATACAATGCCTTTGGACTGACAAACTGGGTTGGTAATCTCCATGTTTAAAATAGATGGCAAATGGATTTGCTCTATTTACTTAGGGATCACACTCCTCAACCTTTCTGGAAAAGCCTATGCTGGGGTACTGGAATGATGACCCAGTCTGATAGATGAACTTCAGATTAGGTCAGATAATGTGGATTTTTACCTGGCCATGAAACAATGATCTATCTCTTTGTTCTCCCACAAATATTAGAGAGGTCATTATAGTTTTCTAATGCATTCAACTTGAGCTTTGTAGAGTTGGGAAAAGCTTAGTCAGTGATTCCTGTGGTATCATGTAGACTGTGCTACATACGTTAAATTCTGTCCCTGCATTTGTAGAGTCAGAGTTGTGTTGGCAAACCTGGCATAAAGATGGGTCTGTTCAAAGTTGGTTGTGGACTATGTCAATGTTGCATCTTATCTCCTTTCCTGTTTGTGATGAATTTCATAGACAGGTGTTTGGATTCAGCGGGTTGGAAAATGGATGGATGGATGGATGGATATCAAGAGCAGCCAAGGTTGGAGAATATCAAGTTTGGGAACTATTTGTCATCATAATGCTTTGATATACTGTACAGTATGATACATACTGTAGTAGTTCACAGCTGACTGTAATATGGGTGAAATAAGAATTAGCATCTTCAAGTCTGAGGCCATAATCATCTCCCAGAAGAATGCAGTTTGTTACTAAAGGTAGGGGGGTGATCAACTGTTCCATGTGTACAAGTTCAAGTACTGTATGTCTGAGTCTTAGTTACAAGTGAGGATAGTGGTAATTTTGATATTGACCCATTAATCACTTAAGTGGCAGATATTTTATGGATATTGCACCAGACTGTGGTGGATAAAGCTTTTGGTTTAACAGTCAGGGTATATTCATATCCACTTCTATAGTTACAAACTCTGGGTAGTAAATGAAACAATTAAATAACAAGTAAAAGCATTTGAAATGAGGTTCCTGTATAGGATTGCCTACTTCACAGGGTAATGAGTTTGGCAATAGAGAAGGATCCTGGAATAGTACAATTGTTTTTTTGGATCAGTAGGAGCCAGATGATGCGATTTGGACATGTGATTAGGATGCCTCCTGGTGCCTGACAAGGTGCACCGGGTAGAGCTCAATGGTAGAGGACCATGGGGTAGACTCAGCTAGCTGGATAGATTATATTTATAATCAACCCTGTGAGTATCTGGGTGTTCATCAAAAGGAGCTAAAGGAATATAGTGGGGAAAGGATATCCTAGTCAGCCCAGCTTAGTATATTCCTATTGCAACCCTCACCTGAATATGTGGAATGAAAATGATGATGACGATGACAGCCAATGGGAACCACATTAGGAGCCAGATTTTGGATTACTCTTTGTCTAATAATCTCTCTGTTTAGAACAGATGCAAAGAGAATCCTCATTATTAGAAGAAGGGTACTGCTAGCAATGTATCTGCGGCACTCTGCATGAGCAACACCATATCAGGGATAATTGGGCTTATCCATCCATAACAATAGCGAGATACAGCCAGAACCTGTCCCAGCAAAAGCAGGTCTAAATAAGGAAATAGTTTCACCTGGACACTAGTCATAGTTCTCTGTATAAACTGTATAATTTAGTTCAGGATCATGGTGGGCTGAGTCTATCTTAGCAGCATAAAGTAAAAGGCACAAGACAAGCCTGTGCAGTGTCAATAGCATTAATTATTTCAGAATATAAGACTCACAGACCGATTTTATTTCATTTAGAACTGAAGTATATCTCAGCTGCATTAAGTGCAAAGCAGGAAACAACCTTGGACACAGTGCCAGTCCATTACAAGGGCCACCAACTCACAGACCCATACTTTCTCTTGCACAGAGTCATATTAGAAGTAGAAATTCACCTAACACTCGTGCCTTTGTGGATGTGGGAGAAAAACCTCACAGACATGGGGAGAACATGCAAGCATCATATGAACAACTAACAGGTGCGGAATTCCACCATTGTGCCACCATGCTGCTCAGCCATATGTATGTCCATTTCATTCTGCTTGCATTAGTCACTAGTGCCTAAATCTTGAGTTTTAAAATAATAATTGCAGGACAAATGAGAAACAAGAAAGTATAAAGATTATATAAGAACAATTATTTAGGTCAGAAATAATCAGCCACATAAATTTGATAAAATCCCCAAATTAGGCTTGAATATTGAAGATGAAGCTTGGACCTTACATTCAAATATATGTAACACATGGTGATAATAAGAAGATGTAAACATTGGACAGTCAAAAAAGAACTTCTGCATTAACTAAAAGTGTACTTACAGAAGTAATGTACAATAGTTGAAGTGTAGTGAATCAAAATACAGTAGGTTAATGGGCTGACAGATGACATGTCACAGTGGTCGTGTAAAACTGTGAGATAAAACTAGAATTTACCTTGGCATGAAAAACATAAGTTTAGCGGAAAGATACTTGTAACCACTAATACATATAATGGTAGAGGAGAGACATGTGACATGTTGAATGTATCTTTCTTATGTAAGTGTGCATTACTTTTTATCTTTAGTGGTCTATTTAATCATTATTATCTTTATCTAAATTTAATTTGTTTTTCTTTCTAATGTAACTATTTCTTTGACATTTTGTAAAGCACTTTGAGCTATATCCATCCATCCATCCATCCATTTTCCAACCCGCTGAATCCAAACACAGGGTCACGGGGGTCTGCTGGAGCCAATCCCAGCCAACACAGGGTGCAAGGCAGGAACCAATCCCAGGCAGGGCGCCAACCCACCACAGTGAGCTATATCCTTTGTATGAAAATGTGTTATAGAAATAAAATGTTATTGATTAGCACATGCAAGTAAGAATTTAATTGTATTCTGTACATATGACAATCATGATCTTATTCACCTATAAACAAATAAATACTACATAAGCACAACCATCCATTTCCAAATCTGCTTACTACAATTCAGGGGTGCAAAGAGTTAGAACTTATGTGGGTAGGATCCAGCTCAAGGAAGAAACCAACCCAGACATTGTACTTTGCACCACATGAGTTTTTAAATATACTGTATGTGGACATATTAAGATTTGATCTTCCTTTAAAGGTGATTTAATTGGAAAATAAACAATGACAATTTGCATATGCAATAATTTATTCAATGAAAATAAATAGATATGTCATTTATGTCCATGGAAAAAGTAAGTACATCCTTCAATCTAAGAGTTGGTATTGCCCCCTTTAGCAGAAACATCCTCAAATAGACATTTCCTATAACTGTCTATCAGTTTCTGACATTGACTGAGAGAACGTTTTTCCAACTCCTTCATGCAGAATTCTTTTACCTGTGTGATATTTTAGGGGTATCTTGCATTTACAGCCTATTTCAATTTCCCCAACAGCAATTCAGTAGGATCACAGAACCTTCTATTTCTTTCTTTTCAGGCATTCCTTGGTGGATATACTGGCTTGTTTAGGATTGTTATGGTACTAGGTCCATTTTAAGTTGAACTTTAATGTTCTGGTAGATGGTTTTACATTATTATCAAGCAATCTCTAGTGCAATGAAGAATTCATGGTGGACTCTATGATGGTAAGATGCCTATGCTTTGATGTAGCAAAACAGCTTCACCACCATGTTTTACAGTTGCCATTAGGTTTTTCTGGTCAAATGCTGTCTTTGGTTTTCACCAAACACATCTTCTGGAACAGTGGCCAAATAACTCAGTCAGGCCCGGTCTTAGGTATTATGGGGCCCTAGGCGAAAGGGGGGTCCAGGGGCCCCCTGGAAGCTCTGTGAAATGCGTGAAAATTAGACCAAGGAGTCGATCTGGGGCCCCCCGGACGCCGGGGCCCTAGGCGGTCGCCTACTTCGCCTATTCCTAAGGCCGGGCCTGATTGGGACAAATAATGCTGTAGTATATTTAAGTATATATGACAATTGCTCACTCGGACAATTTGTTTTGGGGGCCCCCAAGAAGGCGGGGGCCCTAAGCTATAGCTTGTGTAGCTTATACGTAAATCCTGCACTGAACTCAGTCTTTGACTTGTCTGCACAGAACATATTGTTCTAGAAGTCCTGGTCTTTGCCTATGTGTTCATGGGCAAACTTTAGCCTTGCCCTGATATTTTTGCTGGACAGCAAACATTTCCTCTTGGCACTCCTTTCGTGTAGATCTAATTTGCATAGCCCCTTACTAATTGTGGAGTCATGCATTTTGACATCAACAGAGGCCAGGGTTACCTGTAGGTCCTGTGAATAAATTCTGGTGTTCTTAGAGGCTTCTTTCAGTATCTTGCATTCTGCCCTTGGGCTGAACTTACTAGGACAGTCTGGCCTGGACAAGTTGGCAATTGATTGAAATCTTATCCCCTTGTAGATGATCTTCTGGACACATTCCATGTCAAATCAATCAATGGCCCATGCAATTCAGCCTCAAAAAAATGGAAAATTCAGGTTTAAAGGCAGTTAACCCACCATAAACGTTTTAAAGAAATGACAAATAGGCGTCTCAATGAAACCACAAATTGGCAGAAGTCAGTTTGTCAAATAAAATAAAAAAATTACAAGGGGTCATTCCATATCAAACGAACCAATGGCCCATAAATTGCGGACTCGAAAAATTCTGGAAAAATTACCAGATGTACCCATGTTAGTAAGAAGATACCCTGTAATTTTTTTTTTGATGCAAGATACAGCCAGTTTAATAAGGGGAGGTGGGTGTCGATTTTATCCTGCCTCATTTTTTCATCAAATTTTACAAGTCCATAGCTCAAGAACTAAACAACTGAGCAGGCTAATTTGCATGCTGGTACATTAATTGGTATAGTATGTGATGAAATTATAATATTTGGTCCAGATGACCCTGCATGGTCAGAGCAGCCCCTTGAAACTGAACAAAATTTAATTTGAGTTTTTGGCTACCTTATGGCATGTGGGAAAGTACAGAGAATTTTAAAAATATTTTTCATTTTTTCCACATCGTCCCTTCTTTCTCTAAACACAAACCTTACTTTTTTATGCAAATCGCTCATGTTTATTTTCCATCCTAAGCTAAGGCTAAATGTGCCATGTGTCATTAATGGTAATCACTGAGTTTTCAATCAGTAAGTTATCAAAAATGTCAAACTTTTTTCACATCAAATGATAATATCCTATCTCTTGTTGCTGAACAGAGAATGCAATTCTCCATGGCCAAAATAGTATGTGGTACTCGAGAATACCCCTGTTACATCCCTACAGAAGACAGCAAATTCAATGTCAGCCGGGTGTCTGGTGAAAACTGTCAATCGACTGTCCAAATATTATTCACCGAAGCAACAATTGAGATCCTGTCCTCTCACAATCACACTCTTGATGGATGGGATGCGTCTCTCACATTAGACCAGTGTCCTGCTAAAGGATATGTTGGGTGTATGTATGATGGAAAATGTTTGATTGGTGTAATTTGTGACAAGAGTGAAGTGGAATCAGACATTCTGATATGTTTCTTGAATCCAAGCTATCCTACACAGTCTTTCCATTGGCCACTTAGAAACGATATTTGTTGGGTGCCATTATAGCGTGTCATTGCATTGCTTAGTGCACCTACAATGGTCAGTGGGAGGCAGTACCATCTTCATCTCAAAGACCAAGATGCCCTACACTCTGCACTTCAATTGAAACAGAAATGAAATAGGTCACATTCTTGCTGCTGCAATACCAACATGTTTTAACATTTCATTGTAACTAGTGTTGTATTTAGTGATAAATCAAGCAGCTGTCGTTCATGTGTTGTGCTTAATGTGCCTTTGGCAATTTATTTTTTTCCATTAATACTATACCCAAGTTAGTGATGACGAACTTGATGATTATGATTACTGACAAATGGTGACTTTATCCCATGTTTAGAATGGAAAATAAAAATGAAAGATTCACATTAGAAAAGTAAGAATTGTTTTTTGAGAAAGAAGGGGTGGTGTGGGATACAGGAAAAATAATTTAAAAAATATCTGTACTTCCCACAAGGCATTAAGCTGGTCTGATATTTTTTTTTAATTTGAGAGGTCTCCTGGTCATACCCTGATGCAGTTTCTTGTTTGTTTATAACATTTTGAAAAGCCCTGTGTGGGTATCTAAACATGGAAAAAATCTGAGCAGGCTGGATCAATTAGAAGTATGCTTTCTGAAAGCCCAGACATGGAAAAGCCAAAGACAAAAATTATTTTTCCAGTTTTGAAGGTCTGCTGTTATCAAGTGCTGTCATCTGGACCAAACATTTCAATTGTGTTACATACTATACCTACAAAGGTACCAGAATGCAAAATTCTAGCCTGGTAGGTGCTTTAGTTTTTGAGATTTGTCCTTGTAAAATTGATGAAAACATAAAGTTGTGTCCAATCTTGGAAAGTATTGATCTTACATCAAAATAATTTTACAGGGTGTCTCCTGGATAACATGGGCACCCCTGCTATTTTTTTCAGAATTTTTTGAGGCCAATGTGCATGGGATTTCTGGAAAATCAGTTGATTTGACATGGAATGACCCCTAATAATGTCCTGGTCATTTGCACCTAATTCAGAGCATCTGCTTCTAATTTTAAGAATTTAAGATACTGATGATTGTAGGGGTGTACTTACTTTTTCCAGATGCACAAATGTGCATTTATGTTTAGTTATATTACAATGAACTACAAAATGTGAATGAGGTGTAATGTTTGTTTTATCACTTTTATCTATAGATACATTTTAAATGAAGATCAAATCTTGATATGTCTACATATGTTAAAAATTTAAACACAAATAAATATAGTGAACTTGGGATATTTCACATAGACATTAACTTGGCTGGTATTTGAAATTGTTCTTGTGAATGTGTTATCATTGTTATTATTTTGATATAGGATATCAATAATAATGTACAAACAAAAATGTGCAGTATGTGTTAAAACTAAAAAAGTGCCATCATCATGGATCAAATCTGACATTTAGGCAGGGGAATGATAAACCAGAGATAAACCATAAAAAATAATTGCATTTTTTAAAGTCACAACAGTGCTGCTATACATGTACAGTATACATCACACCCCATGACAAATATCATAAATTTAGGGCCATGTTACCAGCATCATAGGACCGTGGGCAAAGTAGTGCACTGGGGCCCCTGTTTTGATAGCAAAACAAAAACATACAAAGGCATCAAAACATTGTGGGCCCTTATGCTCTTGGGGTCCCAGGCCAGTGCCCATATGTTAAGGTGGCTCTGCAAAATAGTTTCCAATATAAAGTTACAATATGAAGTCTCATTTACATTAACACATTTAAGACTTCAAAATTACAAAACGTACACAAATACTGTTGGCGACATTTAAATGACATTTGTTTGACACCTTACTGTTATTGTGGCAAAATACTTTTTTTTTTTTGCAAGTTAGAAAATGTAGTCATAGAGTAACATTCAGGTGCACCATGGTATATGAACGTTGGAGCTTTTTCTGTTGTTTATTTGCTTCATTAAGGAGACAGATATCATATTTTTGTTTTTTGAATATTTTATCACGGGGTGAGAGTGACGTATGGTAGAAATTCTCTGTTTGCGTAGTAGGCACATGCAGGTTGAAACTCTGATGCTGGTTGCTGATGATCTGTTTTGCCAACAGGGACTGCTAACAAACAAGCAAGCAAATGAGAAAAATACTGTATTCTAAATCTACAAGTTTAAGTGACCTCTCTAAAGCTAAATCTGAAACAGTAAACTAATCTGTGATTGAAACTGAACGGAATGTTTGCTGCTGTTTTAAGGATATGCAACGTGAAAGAAAAGGGACTACTTAGGGCATAAGAAATTATAGTAGTTGTTGATCCATCCATTTATTTTTTTAAACTCTGGAGGCAGGTGGAACCTATCCCTGGCAAGGAACGGGTGCAGTAAGCCTGACCATCACAGGATGAATACACAGCCCAGTTTGGAATCGCCAATTCACCTAACCAGCATGTGTTTAGACTACAGATGAAAACCAGAGCAAACTCAGTCTGGTTTGGTTTACAACTCTTTACCCTATGGGTGCAATTTCCTGCATAAAATATGGTTATAAAATGTCCTAAAATATGGGGGGTGATTTGGGTGTAGAGGACTAACAATAAAAGTGAACCCTAAAAAGCTCGACTTTCTATATAACTAGACATCAAGACAAGTCGAATGATAAAAGACGTGTTTTTTTTCTAGTACCGGTGAGTCCGGGGTATCGAAAAAACAAACAATCAAAAGTAGCTAAATAAGTGGATAAATAAATAAAATAAGTGATTTCAAATTGTTTCATAAGCAATTCTTATGAACACATCGGTTTCTACGACATAGCCTTCATCAGGTGCCCCTTAGTAAATAATTCCTAAACTACTGTCCTCCCGTTTGCCATTTGTGTATGTTTGCACAGCCCAGTACAGGGACAGGGACAGGGACAGGGCGAACAGGAGTCGGTACCAGAAGAGTTGTGCACAAGGCAGAAACCAAATCCGGCGGGCCACCACGGTAGGCTACTACCGGACAATTTTTAAGACATACCTCAGTAAATGTTATTTTAAAGACGGAAAGAAATTCGTAACCTAAATATATAAGTACTTGATTAGAAAGAAAAAATACGTAAACGAAAGGGATAGAAAAGGGGTTTATGAGATAGATAAATAAAACAGCGATGTCCTCAAAGGTTAGCAGAGAGACTTCGTGCTTATTTTGCTGGTGGTGCTGTGCGATTGATTGATCCATCTTCGTGAATGATAGGTTCTCTCTCGAGGAGTCCCAGCGAAGTAGCAGACGCGTTGTTGTTTTGGTTGGATCGGTTTCTACCCACAATGCAATGCAGTGCTCATGCTCCGCGAAGTGGCTCCAAAGGAAGGGAAAAGCAAAACAAAACAAAAAGACAACAGCGCCGTGGCCTTTGAGGAAGACAAGAAAAGAAAAAAAACTTTACTAACCGAACAACTTTTTGAGGTGCTATAACGTGTTTTTTTTAACATTTTTGAAACAAAGAAAAAAAGCAATGCACATCCGATATTTTTTTGCTCTCTAGCAACCGGTGCCTTTAAACATTTGAAATACCTTCTTACTGTTTGACTTCTCTCTATGTTTGAGACTCTTCCGGCGGTAGAGGTGGTGGTGGCGGCGGCGGCGGCGGCAGCAGCAGCGGCGAAGGCAGTGGTGCCATGAATAGCGGACACCCAGCCTCAGCAGTGCAGCTGTCGGGAGTCGGGATTCCCGGTGTCAAGGTGAAGTATTGCCGATACTACGCCAAGGATAAGACTTGCTTCTATGGAGACGAGTGCCAGTTCTTGCACGAGGACCCGTCCATGGCAGGCCTGGTTCTCCACAGCGGCGGCAGTCCCGTACCTCTCTCACTGTCCACGGGTGCTCCTGTTTCAGGATACACCCTTGGTGGAGCGGGGCCAAGCCCCGGAGCAGCAGGGGCTGGAGGAGGAGGAGGAGGCGGTAGTAGCGGAGGACTCGGTGCAGGTGGAAGTGTCGGTGCAGGAAGCAGTATTGGTGTCGTGGGGCCGAAAAAGAACGAAAACATGGGGTCGGCTGGACCAGGGTTGGAGGCGTCGCTACTCACTAGTAAGTTTTTTTTTTTTGTTTCTATTACAGTAATAGTTATTTGATTTTATAACCAGAGGTTATTATATCATGTTGGATCATGTTTGGCTGAAAATGTTATCGGGCCTTTAGGCGAGTTTGGGGTAGAAAATCAAGATCGAGGCTTTAGTTCGGGCCTACTTAAAAATCTTTCAGTTGTTAGTCAACAAACACGTACAAACTTGGAGAATGCATTTTTTTTATCCGTGGTAAATATTATTTCGGAACAAGTTGTTCTCACTATTAACGTCTGCTTTTGATTACAAGATTTTTTTTTTCAGTGACATCGTTAATGTATCACTGTCTCTCTCTCTCTCTCTCTCTCTCTCTCTCTCTCTCTCTCTCTCTCTCTCATCATTTAGTCACTCACTACACCTATAATGTGTTATATATAAAATAACACTTTTGTGGCCATGCTCTTTCGTTTGTCTGGAAACTGAAACATGTAAAGAGCATCGTTCGAGCATTGATGTTACTTTGAGAGGCAGTATCAGTAGTGGCCAGTTGTTTTTACGATTTTGTCAGTGCGTTTTTTTTTTACTTTGCATTTAATTTCATCGTGAGTTGATTGTGTGATCCACCTTGGTTCTTTATTACTTTTTATTGAAATTGTCACTTTCTGAAATTAGCGCTATTACGGAAGTACTGTGATTGGCTGAACTGACAGGAAGAGTGTGACTAAAATTCTTCCTATCTGGCTTGCCTTTTGCGTTTGAAGTTATCCTGCCCTTCCAATTTTAAGCATGCAACTCAGTTTAATTAATTGATGCCTTTCATTCATGAACGGAAAGTGTAACAAACATACATTCAAATAAAGCTGCATTTTGGTAACATATTTCCAAGTCCATGGCTGTGCATGTAGAAAGGTTTACGTTTAAAAATTTGATTTAACCAGACAGTACCACTGAGTTTTGCATTTCTGATTTTCCTTGGGATAACATCTGTACAATACACTAAAAGTAAATGTAAGAATTGAAAATAAAGCACTATAAGTATAATATATGCTGCCTCTTTAGTCAGACACATTTTGCCGGATACTTTGTCATTTCATTGTGATTTTCTCTCAGTTGAACACTTAAAAGTCTTCAGCTTGCACTGTTTTCTGTTTAATTGTGGCATATACCATACAAGACTGAAACATTTCTTTCAAAATCTGGGACATCATCACTGGCTGATTTTAATATAATTTTTAATTTATCCATCACATTGGAATTTAAATAACTTATTTTTATAAGACGTCCATATTTTTAGGAGGTGTAACTCCGTGGGCTTTTTCATAGAGTAAGTTCATTTTTACTTTACATGGATGACACATCGACTATATTGGCCCTTTTATTATATAAATTAAAGCGCACTTGGAATGCTTTTTTTACTTAATATAAACCATCCTAAATAATTTTAGATCTGTCTATCAATTTTGTTTTACGTGCTTATTGCACACAAGTTGCCTAAGTTCAATGTAGTTTCTCTTTATAAATCCCAATTAACATCAATTAATTGCATATGCATGAGCCTACAGCCCCACCCCAACTCCTCCCAAAATTTCACCTGTTTGAATATGCAAATCAATATAAATAGCCCCTTTCATTCAGTGTTTTTTTTAAAAGACAATGGCAAAAGCACATGTAAAAAAAGAAGAATTTTAGTGAATGCAAAAGATAGGTCCTGAAAGTGAAGGCAAAGAAAATATACTATTTGATGGCTTAAGCAGTGGTATAAGCAACAAAAAGAAATTGACGGAATGGCACAGAATGGCGGAGGCACTCAAAAGTTCAAGCAGAAATTTGTACAGTGCCCAAAATAACAAAGAAGTGGTCAGATATCAAAGTCGATGTGAAATGGAGGTAGTGAAATTCTGGGGCTCACACCGTTTGAGCAGTGAGCTGCTGCTATTATTGGCGAGACACTTGTATAGCTCGTCATGACATTAATGAGATGCATTTTCACATCACAGTTAATTTCCACTTTAATAGAGTTTAAATGCTTTCTATTTACATAGCAGATTTATTCTCTGAAGGTGCCTTTATGGCAATGTGCTTGCAGTCGATCGTTCTGATTGTTTGGAAAGCGGGACATTGCTGCGAATTGCCATTTGATGTTTGCTTGTTCAACCACAGTGTAAGGAAATCTTATATATCTGGATGACAAGCGGATAGTAGTACCCTACACAACTGGTATAGCATGACTCAGGGATGACACATAAATTTCGGATCCATCAGCCAGTTCATTTTGAAAAGCTCCTGTGGCTAAAAACCCATGGGTCGACAGAACTTGCAAAAGTGCAGGTAGAGCAAAATGTGCGTGGCATTACATCAAGTTTAGTTTTTATACATCTTGATGCGAGTATGGGAAACGGGGAGAAACAACATTTTTTTACATATGCAGTGTTTATACATGAGGCCATAGGTTTTTTGTGATCCAGAGGCTTTCCTGGCATAGTCAGCTCAATGGCAGATTCAAAACCATACCAAATACCAGTCTATGCAATTTAATTCTGTTTCTCACACTATTTAATTCTGCACAAACTCAATACTTTATATGTCCCATCCATCCATACATTTTCCAAGCTGCTGAATCCGAACACAGGGCCACGGGGGTCCGCTGGAGCCAACCCCTGCCAACACAGGGCACAAGGCAGGAACCAATCCCGGGCAGGGCGCCCACCCACCGCAGGACACACACACACTAGGGCCAATTTGGAATCGCCAATCCACCGAACGTGCATGTCTTTGGACTGTGGGAGGAAACCGGAGCACCCGGAGGAAACCCACGCAGACACAGGGAGAACATGCAAACTGCACGCAGGGAGGACCTGGGAAGCGAACCCGGGTCTCCTTACTGCGAGGCAGCAGCTCTACCACTGCAGCACCGTGCCGCCCTAGTTTATATGTCGTGTATTTAATACAATTAAAAAATACAATACCAATAAATCAGTAGAATTAAATAAATAAATGAAAATGTACACGAGTATATACAATATGTCAGACGTCTGTCATTTTCTAACCTGCCTAGTCCTGAACAGGGTTGTGGGGGGTGCTGGAGCCTGTTCCAATCAGCACAAAGCGCAAGGCAGGAATAAACCCTGGGCAAGGGCGTCTTTTACACATACAGGCAGTCCCCGTATTACGTACGAGATAGGGACTGTAGGTTTGTTCTTAAGTTGAATTTGTATGTGTCGGAACCGGTGCATTATTTTAATAAATGCTGTTGTTGACCGACTGTAACCAAGTGCTTTGCCAATGAATGATGGAGTTTCATCTCTCTCTGAACTTTTTATTATTTCTATGTTATTTTCCATGGTTTTTCTCTTCTTTACTGTATCACCAGCACTTGCATCAGATTTGTGTTTCAGAGACATTGTTGAAGGTTGAAGACAAACGGTTAAGATGAGCTCTTCTGCACAGCACTGTACACGCTATCACAGCAGGAAGGCACCCCTCGTCAGCACGTCTGGCGTACTGAACGAGAGACAACTTCCTGCTATGTACGTAACAGTACAAGCAGGCTTGCTATTGAGAATGAGTGGGGGTGGCGAGGGGCGATTCACCATTCGCCACCACACAGTCACCTCCACTTGCATACAGTATGCTGCCTACAGCGTCTGCCCACCGAGAACGAACAGGGTACGGCCAAAGGCGGGTAGTGAATCGCCCACCACCGCCCCCATTCAACAGGTAGCCACCCGAGGCACACTATACAATGCTGCCGGCCGCCGCCCCATTCACCCTCAGTGGCCTCTGTTCAGCATCACCAGCCGCCCACTGAGAACGAACGGGGCAGTAGCTATGGTGGCGTGGTGGGCGGGCAGTGAACCGCCCCATCAAGCCTCTGTCCTGCACATGAGCGGTAGCTGTGGCCCCGGCGACTATGATCCCTGGGTCACCGCTTACTGCGCACTCAGCCGCCCAATGAGAATGAATGGGGTGTGGCTCCCACCGCCCCATTCATCAGCTGGAGCTGCTCGAGGGACACTACACTGCATAAGTAGAGAAATCACCCCCACCAGCCACTGCTTGCATTGTCCCCAGGCCGAAGATGACGGAGCGGCAGTTACTGAGGAGCCTGTGTTGCGTCCCCCAGACAGATGAAGGAGCAGCCACGGCCCTGTTCATAAGTCGTATGTCGGATGTCCATAACTTCTGGACTACCTGTAATTAGAACCTATTTTCCCAAATATGCACTCAATCGTTCCAACTAAATGGTGGCACATGTTGCGGTTTAGCAGTTAAGAACAAATAAATTAATACTGTTCTCTGGGGAAAAACGTTTTTCAGAGTTCTTTCAAGAATATTGCCATGAAAAACTTAACTGAAATTAAGAAATGTACACTTTTAACAGTTGTTGTTGGAGCTCAGTTAGATTAAGGAGTCAGAAAGGTTTTGCAGTCCCAGTATATTAGAAGTAAGTTCATGTCGTTGATAAATACATTCATGATGCCTACTTTAAAATCTATTCTGTTAATTTGATTTTAAATTTCCCATTGCAATGACTAAGTCATACATTAGCCAGATATACAGTACTACGTTAAATTGAAGTAAGGCTATATATCATCTTCCTTACCCATCTGTTTTGAAAAAAAAATAATCTGGTGCACACAATGTTTTTTGTACATTTGCGCTACTTGGTTCTGGCAGGTTTCTGTCTTTGAAAAGTGTAGGATTTGAGCTTATTGCTTACCACAAATCTTACAAGACAAATTGACATTTTTATTGTTTATACCTATAGTGTCAACAAACTGTTAAATTTATGCATTATTCTGAATCAGTGACCATTTTTTCCAACTTTTGTGTAGTGGTGTAAATTAACAGCCGAGTAAGCCTAAAACAATGATTAGGTTGCATTAGATAAGACTTTTTAAAATTTAATATTCATGTTTTTGCAGTTAGTACTTTTTAACATCTTAATTTAATGTTGACGGTCAATTTACCAGCATACATCTGAACAATACAAGGACATATGAACTATATAAAAGTTAAACTTGAAAGATTCTTATATAATACGCTACCATGGCTGTCCGTTTGTCTGTCCAGGATTTTAAATCAAATGTAGATCACAAACCTTGTGACCTATTGACCTGAAATTTGGTACACACATACTATGTGATGTCTACTATCCGCTTTCGGGGGGATGATTGACCTCAAGGTTATTCCTCTTTTTATTTTATTGTAGAATCAACTCTCAGCAGTGGGGGCAGCAGGGTGGCCGTGTAGCACATGTATATGGGCAACGTTCTCATCTCTACCACCTTCTCCATCACTTCCCCTACCTCTTCATATCTTAAATCATTCTTGAGGCAGATTGAAGACTTAAGTGCTAGCTTAAGTGAAAAATTAAGGAAAGCGTACGGAAAACGTACTAAGTAATTGCAACACAAACACTGACTTAATCTGTTTTAACGCAAAAAGATGCCAACAAAAGAAGAGAAGAAGCAGGCTACTAGGGTGGAGAAAAGAAGAGCTGCTCAGGAAGCAGTTAGCGCATCAACCTCTGAGCAAATGAATGTGAAATGTACAGAGAGAGTATAAAAACTATGAATGTTCAAGAAAAAGTGTATTTACTGCACGGTGGTACCAGCCGTTACTGGTACCACATACAAAATTGCTCAAAAGCAATGTAGTAGAGTGGCAAACATTAGGTTAATCAGTGTAACTTTCTTAGGCTTGAGGTGTGCATGGTAGTGTTGGATCAATACTAACATTTTGACCAGGGTACCAATACCAGCTTTGATAAACCAGAACCACTAGCATAACCATTCCAAAGCAAATAATGGATAACTTTGGATTTTTAAAAAGAATAAGGTGCAAAATTAACTGGCAATTCACGCTCAACAGAGCAGACACGGATGTAAGTGACACTGAATGCTAAAGGGTGGCAACTGCTTCAGTGTTATTCACTTGTGTTGTTATTAGCAAATAATGGCTTAAATAACCTGAACATTTAACAGAGAGCAGAATATTAAAACATCAAGATTAAAGTAATGAATTACTTTTTTATCTTGTACAAGTGTAATCTAGCTTTTGTGGGTTCACATAACACAACATAGATGTAGCTCATTAATAAAATAAAGATGGAGAGCAGGTGGATCTGGAGAATATTATGACTTTAAAAAAAAGTTAGTCCAAAGAGAGCAACACCAGCTAATCTTCTGGTTTTGATTTTTTTTTCGGAGAATCTCCTTAACTGTGGCAACACCCTGTGGACAAGATACTTTCAGTACCTTATGTGATAAAGGTAAACCCACTCCAGAAAAGTACAATACCAGCAGGTGTGTTATACATGTAACACATTTAGGGCAGTGTTGGCTGTAAGAGGAATGTGTCTGGAAAGCTTCAAACCTTACTCTTTGCAGTAATCAGCAGAATTGAAGAAAAGAGACAAGAAAACATCTCTGGTAGAGTGAAAACTTTTGACAGCTGCACTTTGGGAGTAATTTTTTATTTATTATTAAACTTTAAAGAGGTGTAAGAGGAATGCTGCATTAAAAAGCCTGGGGTGACTTTTAAAAAGAGATTTTGGGTTGTTGTTGCTTCTAACTTTCTTATTATTTTGTTTAAAAGTTTGCCTCCATCGCCACCCATCACTTCCTTCACTTTACTGTGCCCCAAGCCTCCACTTCCAGAAAGCTGCTAGTGTTCTGCTGAGGTGTTTGTGTAACCTGTTTATTTATCCTTTTTCGGCTGGGTTCTGGAGCTCTTCAGCATGGCCCGGTTCCCTAACTAGATGGTACTGCAGAATAAAGAGCTTTATGGTGCAAAACAACTTGGTCTGCCTTTCGAAAATTAGAACATTAGAAATATCTAGATGAGAAGAGGCCATTCAGCCCAACAAAGCTTGCCAATCCTATCCACTTAACTGTTCTAAAAAAAACATCAAGTCTAGTTTTGAAAGTACCTAAAGTCTTACTGTCTACCACGCTACTTGGTAACATATTCCAAGTGTCTATGGTTCACTATGTAAAGAAAAACGTCCTAATGTTTGTGCAAAATTTACCCTTAATAAGTTTCTAACTCTGTCCCTGTGTTCTTGATGAACTCATTTTAACACTAGAATCCCTGAAACCTACGAAAAAAGTTGTAATGCCGGGTCATCTTAAATTCCTTTGCACCTCTTCATCGGCGTCTTTGTTTTGCAAATGTGTCAGTCAGCACAAGCAGCCTGCTACCCCATTCCCCACCGACACAACTGAAGTATTTCCAGCTCAATCTGTTTATCTGGTTTCTTCACTTAACAGAACAAACTGGTCTGAATGAAAATCTGCTGCCTCTAGATAGTGTGAACATTAATACTGGCTTAATTTCTCAATTTTTTTGAACTATGTAATTAAACCAGTACATATAATGTATACTTTTGAAGGCTTATAGATACTAGTGAAATGCACATTAATTAAACTTTGTGCAATGCCTAGATCTCATTGTGGACAAATTAGCACTTTTTTCATAGTGTCTGTTTTCTAATGGCATTACATCTTCAAGCTCACCCATTCATTTGCCTTACTAGCAAATTATTGCCATTTCTAACTTCAGCTGTCCTATTTGTCATCAGGTTGCAGATAAGTAGCATCATCTCAGCCTTTGTCAAAGACACAGCACTTTTAATAAAAGCAGTATAAAACAATTTCAGTCACATTTTCTGCTCTAACATTACCAAGTTTTGCATAATGCTGGAATGGCATCATTTTGGAAGTTTGTACTGCTCAACACTGTTACTTAGAGGGCATGTGCATTAATAGTTCATTTAGTGGTATTGCATGCAAAGAGAGCAATTTTAGAAAGACGGCAGCTTAGTTTTTTGGAGAGTGCATCCGCATATACTGCTACATTTGCTCCCACCAGGCCAGTCATACAGTGTATGCACACCATCATTTCCATATTTAATACTGAAAAATATCAAAGTCCACTCCTTACAACCTCTCTCTTCCACTCCAAATCAGAAATGACTGGTTTTAAGAATGACTCCTTCAAATAACTAACATTTCGTAGTGTATGAGAGATTTTAAAGTTTTACTGTACACTGCCTGGCCAAAAAAAAAAGTCGCCACCAAAAAAAAAAGGTCACACACTCTAATGTTTCGTTGGACCGCCTTTAGCTTTGATTACAGCACGCATTCGCTGTGGCATTGTTTCGATAAGCTTCTGCAGTGTCACAAGATTTAGTTCCATTCAGTGTTGCATTAATTTTTCACCAAGATCTTGCATGATGGGTGCATCACTTCATCTGCCTCTCTTCTTACCCTGATGCGCCCATCACTCTGGAACAGGGTAAATCTGGACTCATCAGACCACATGACCTTCTTCCATTGCTCCAGAGTCCAATCTTTATGCTCCCTAGCAAATTGAAGCCTTTTTTTCCGGTTTGCCTCACTGATTAGTGGTTTTCTTACGGCTACACAGCTGTTCAGTCCCAATCCCTTGAGTTCCCTTCGCATTGTGCGTGTGGAAATGCTCTTACTTTCACTATTAAACATAGACCTGAGTTCTACTGTTTTTCTTCGATTTGATTTCACCAAACGTTTAAGTGGTCGCCGATCACGGTCATTTAGGACTTTTTTCCGGCCACATTTCTTCCTCGAAGACGATGGGTCCCCACTATCCTTCCAGTTTTTAATAATGCGTTGGACAGTTCTTAACCCAATTTTAGTAGTTTCTGCAATCTCCTTAGATGTTTTCTCTGCTTGATGCATGCCAATGATTTGACGCTTCTCAAACAGACTAACATCTTTTTCCACGACCACGAGATGTGTTTTTCGACATGGTTGTTTAAGAAATGAGAAGCAACTCATTGCACCAGTTGGGGTTAAATAACTTGTTGCCAGCTGAAAGATAATCACCCATGCAGTAATTATCCAATAGGAGGCTCGTGCCTATTTGCTTAGTTAAATCCAGGTGGCGACTTTTTTTTTGGCCAGGCAGTGTATAAGTGATTGATTATTGCAGTGCATCTCATGGCTGTTTTATCTTATAACTCTATTGTAAAGTTTTGTTAAGTTTAGCCAAGCTTTAATTTTATCCATGATAGTTTAAATACCTGTTATATTATAGTCTGGTACAAAATAAATTGTTATTCAAAGTAAATTACTTTTTTTTAACATAACTGGTAACCATTTATACAGCCAAATTGTAAGCAATTGGAAAAAAGTGCATAATTTATTTTTTTTTTAAGATTATTCAACAAATGGTACTTATTTAGGTCTTGATATTAATGGTGTCCAGGTTGCCATTGGCCACCATCTTTTTTTTGGCAGTGGATTGGAAATTGTCAATTTTTTGCTCATTATGTGCAATCATTAAATCAGCATATAACTTGCCAGTCGCTAGTTGGTTTTGTGATTAGAGTAAAATGTAAACTGCACAACAACAACAGAATGTACAGAAGAGTATTTGAGCCACAGAGGGAAAAAAAAATCCCATAGTGAAAAGGTCTATTTTTTTAATCTCGAAATGTCCACTCTAATCTCGTAGTTTATTTTATCATTAAAGTAGACCATCATAAACTTCATCTTAAAACTGGCCCAGTTGTTAATCATTATGTGCTTCTGGGGCTTCCTCTTGAACCGACAGCAGTGGCAATCAGCAGTCGTCACACAGAACACATTAAATTTATGATATTCCAGCCTCTGCACATTTAGAATCCTTAGATTTATACTTGATATCACTTTCATGATGAAATTAATTGAAGTTTGTACAGTATGTTACATTTTACAGATAAATACTTCACTTTAATAATGAATACAGTTAATAATTACACATGTAGGGGTGGCATGGTGGCGGAGCGGTAGCGCTGCTGCCTCGAAGTTAGTCACATCCCTGGTGTTCCCTGCCTGGAGTTTGTATGTTTTCCTGGTGGGTTTCCACAGTGCACTCTGGTTTCCTTACAAAGACATTAAGGTTTGGGGATTTGGTGATACTAAAATGAACCTAGTGTGTTTGCTTGTATTTACCTTTCGATGAGCTGATTCCCTGTCCAGAGACTGTTTCTGCCCAATGTTTGCTGGAATGGCCGCATCCCTGGATTGATGGATGTAATCATTAAACATCCATCCTTTTCAGAGAGATTGTGGCAAGGTCTCCTCAGAATTTAATGGATGTTTCAGGCAATTCACAACACAGTGAAGCCGAAGGTTTTCTCACCGTAATGATATCTCGCACTGCCACCTGGTGGAATCTTCTACATGTAGCATCCGCTGCAGGATGCGTCACGTTGTTTTGCGTAAAGTATAAACCCTGCCTAAGAGGGTCAATGCTATATGCAGTACTGTGCAAAAGTTTTAGGCAGGTGTGAAAAAATGCTGTAAACAAAGAATGCTTTCAAAAATGGAAGTGTTACTCATTTATTTTCATCAATCAACAAAATGCAGTGAATGAACAAAAGAGAAATCTAAATCACATTAATATTTGGTGTTACTACCTTTTGCCTTCAAACCAGCATCAATTCTTATAGGTACACTTGCACAGTTTTTGAAGGAACTCTGCTGGTAGGTTGTTCCAGACATCTTAGAGAACTAACCACAGATCTTCTGTGGATGTAGGCTTCCTCACATCGTTCTGACACACTCGATGATGTTGAGATCAGGGCTCTGTGGGGGCCATACCATCACTTCCAGGACTTCTTGTTCTTCTTTACACTGAAGACAGTTCTTAATGACTTTGGCTGTATGGTTGGGGTTGTTGTCCTGCTGCAGAATAAATACTGTATTTGCACTGAAGAACTTCTTTGGTTTTTCATCTGTTTTGTCAGCTACCTGACATCTCGGGGAAATGGTCAAGAGGTCAGGAATATCTCCGCCTACTTTCACTCCATGGTGCCCACCTGGTTGGAAACTGCATTGAGGTGCTACATTCAGTTTTCGTTTTGTGTGGGTGTACATACATAAAGTATAACATGTTTTTGCCAACATAAAGGAATGTCATCATAAGAAGGAATGTTGCAGCAGTATCCAGCAGGCCTGAGTGATTAATCAAATTTTAATTTCAGATACAAGTTTGGCTTGCAACAATGATGAAAGCAAAATAATCAAGATAAAAAATGATTATTGTGATGCATTTTGTTTTGAAGTGATGCTTGTATTTTGTCTTGTGTTATAAATCCAATACACCCTTTTCCAGCAGTGTGCTTTCGCTGTTCACTAAAATTGCAAACTCATTTTCCTCTGGGGTGTGGTGTGTTTAGTTAATCTCGAGCCAAGATGATGGAAGGAGAGCCTTTGGTCACCAAAAAAAAGTAAAACCAATTTAGTTCTTTGGAAACACTTTGGTTTCAAGAAATTTGACAAGGAGCAACAACATACAGTATACTATGCAAGATTTGTTATACAGAGGTGCCTGCTCCATGCAAAAACACAGATTTATGCTTTAGTCAATTTCACAAGAACTAAATCTAGCAGGATCAAATTTTGCATAATGAAACCTTTTATAGTATGTAATGAAATCAAAATGTTTGGACCAGATGACATCCCTTGGTAAGAGCAGACCTTCAAAATCTAAATCTATTATTCATTTCAAACTCTTGTTAAAAACACATCTTTTCAATGAGTATTATTCATTTTCTTGTATGTAATTTCTACTATCTTGTTAATGTGCTTATTGAATTGTACACTGTCCTTGAGTGTATGAAAGGCACTACATAAATAAAACTTATTATTATTAAAAATGGGGAACAAAATCTTGTGTGTCTTGGCTTTGCCGTATTGAGGCATTAAGGAAGCATACTTCTGATACAGCTTGATGAAATTTTTCCATGTTTGTTTTCCATGTTTACACAGGGCTTTTCAAAAGGTTATAAACAAACAAGAAACTGCATTAGGGTTTGAGCAGCAGACCTCTCATATGTGAAAAAAATAATTTTGGATCTAATTTTTAGACTTAATCCACTGTTAGAAAGTCCAGACATTTTAAAAATTATTTTAACTGTATCCTACGTGGTCCCTTCTTTCTCAAAAAACGTGTCTGTCTTTTCCTCTCCATCAATTTAGACTATTTGGAAAGGGTGCACACTTTTTAAATTCCTGGGAACCCACATCTCAGAGAACCTTTCCTGGTCTGAGAACACTTTCTGAGAGTATTCAGGAAAAAAACTTGGAGCAAAAACTATTGGTGACTCTTTATTGTTCAACCATCGAGAGCAGCCTGGCATACTGTATCACAGTATGGTACGGCAGAAGACAAGAAGGCTCTCCAGAGAGTCATAAACTTGGCACAAAAAAATCACAGGCTGCTGTCTGCCCACCCTGGAAGACATTGCCTGCTCTCGCTATCTCACCAGAGCCACAAGTGATCCTTAACACCAAAGCTTACGAAAAAAAACTCTCAAACCCGGCCCACCTTAAATTCGTTTGCACCTCCCCGCCCACTGCCACAGTTAAATTCGCAAAGAAGATTCTCAGTGCTCAGTGTTTATTTTGGAATGAAGTACCTGGAGCTTTATAGGGTAAAAAGTATATCGTCATTTGGAATACATACAATTCATGTGTGTTCTCTGTCTACAACAATCTATGTAAACACATCGTTAAAGCAGAAACTTTTTCATGTTTTAGTAGTTGACAAAATGTAGACATGAAGTGTATAATGTGTGAAGCCTGAAATCTAAATATCAAATAAACACATTCACAAAAGGTACAAGTAAAGCAAAACAAGTGCACCTTTATTCAAGAATATAACTGAAGAAAAAAGAAAGCAGGTTCCGGTAGGCTGCTGATACAACAGCTTGCGTGGTGCAATGCTAAGAACTGCTGACTCCCAATCAAGAGGTTGTGGTTTCAATATCGGCTGCTTCCCAAATTTACCGTTTTGAGTAGTGAGCTGCTCTTATTGTTAATATCATACAATAAAAACATACATTTGATTTGTGTCTGTAACTGGCCCCACACATCACAGCCGACGCTGTTTTCAGATAAAGATGTGGTATAACGAATAAACTTGTTTTGTTGTACCACCTCTTTATTTGAAAACAGTGTCAGATCTTGTGCGTGAACGAGACTGGGACTGGGAAAACTGTGGATGTGGATGTCAGTGGTGTGCGTGACTGAGAAGGATTGTGGATGTGAATTTTTTTTTTTTATTCAGTTTTATTTTTCAGTGTTCCTGCTCACGCTGAATTAGTATGCACCTTCTAGTCCATGATGTCAAAGCTGCATCGACAAAAAAGGGAGACTTGGGTATATATGATATTTTGGAATAATTCAGTTTATGACCTGTATTGTACATCTTGGAAAACATTGTAGCACTAATGCAAAATTATATTCATTCGCATACCTTCATGCGGTTGTAGTCAGTGACTGCATTTGTTTTTTTTTTTTTTGTCCCCCCCGACCCCCCTTAAGTACATATGGTATTTTGGAATAATTCAGTTTATGACCTGTATTGTACATCTTGGAAAACATTGTAGCACTAATGCCACGTTATATTCATTCGCATACCTTCATGCGATTGTAGTCAGTGACCACATTCCCCACACACCCCCCTGCCTCACCCCCCCATTCTTGCCCAGTTTCCACCTGTTGCTGCATGGTGGTGGTTCTTTTGTACTCCAGGAGATACAGAGACAGAATAGTATAGAGGTTGGTTCTGTGCTATATACAATCATCACATTCAAATATTAACAGTTCCCACACACCCAAGGACCGTCCTTCCTACATTTACGACACCTTTTGCAATGTACACAGCTCACTGTGCTGTGGTTCCTATTACACTGAAGGAGCACCTGCTTCCTTCACATTCTGATCACCACCTGTTTGAACTGTTACCCTCTTGTTGGCATTATAGATCTTTGAAAGCATGGACCAAAAGATTCAGAAACCGTTTCTTTTCAGTGGCCATAAATACTTTGAACAAAAATAAGCAAATTAAGGCAGGTTAAATAATTTTCGGTTGATGCTGGGAAATAGACTCATACATAGTGCTGCTGCCCTTGTGCAGCTACTACCCAGTGAAGTGGTATTATTTATTATTACTGTTGGTTTCATTTTTTATCTCATTTTTTAAGTATATATTTTACATATAATATACTGTTATCTATAAACCGTGCTAAATGTGTAATATTCTTTAGTACAATAACATCAGCTTCAGTAGTGAGTCAATTGACTCTCTTCACCAGACACCTGTCTGACTTTGAGTTTTCCATCTTCTGTAGTGATGTAACAGTGGTATTTTCGAATACCACTTTTGGCCATGGAGAATTGCATTCTCAGTTCAGCAGCATGAGGTAGGACATAGTCATTTGATATGAAAAAAAGGTTGACATTTTTGATAACTTACAGATTGAAAACTCAATGATTACCATTATTGACACATGGTACATTCAGCCTATGTTTAGGATGGAAAATAAACATGAAAGATTTGCATAAGAAAAGTAAGGTTTGTTTTTTGAGAAAGAATGGACAATGTAGAATAAATGAAAAACATTTTAAAAATTCTCTACACATTACTACATGCCTTTTAGGGTGCTTTGAAAATGTAATCCAAAATGGTTTTTTTTTGGATTAGAGGGGTCTGCTCTTCAATCCCCGATACAGTTTTCTTTTCATTGCTTTTTCAGAAAGTCTATATAGTTATCTGAATGAGGAAAAAAATCAAAAGTCTGTGTTGGTCACAAACTTGTGTTTCTGAGACATAAACATGTAAGCCAAAAAATAATTTTGGTCAATTTCAAGGGGCTTCTTTGACCATGCAAGGTCATCAGAACCAAATGTTTTAATTTTGTCACATACTATTCCAATTAATGTGCCAGTGTGCAAAGTCTAAGCCTACTCTGTGGTTTAGTTCTTGAGCTATGGACTTATGAAATTTGAAAGAGTGAGGCAGGATAAAATCGACACCCCTGCCCCCCTCAGTAAACTGGCTGTATCTTGGAAAGTATTGATCTTGCATCAAAAAAAAGGTTTATGTGCAAACTCCATGCAGACAATCAGGTGCTGGATTTAACCTCTTATGCTGGATCTGTAAAGTGGCAGTGTTAATCACTTGATACTACAGTAATCCCTCCTCCATCGCGGGGGTTGCGTTCCAGAGCCACCCGCGAAATAAGAAAATCCGCGAAGTAGAAACCATATATTTATATGGTTATTTTTATATTGTCATGCTTGGGTCACAGATTTGCGCAGAAACACAGGAGGTTCTAGAGAGACAGGAACGTTATTCAAACACTGCAAACAAACATTTGTCTCTTTTTCAAAAGTTTAAACTGTGCTCTATGACAAGACAGAGATGACAGTTCCGTCTCACAATTAAAAGAATGCAAACATATCTTCCTCTTCAAAGGAGTGTGAGTCAGGAGCAGAGCATGTCAGAGAGAGAGAGAGAGAGAGAGAGAGAGACAAAAGCAAACAAATCAATAGGGCTGTTTGGCTTTTAAGTATGCGAAGCACCACGGCACAAAGCTGTTGAAGGCGGCAGCTCATACCCCCTCTGTCAGGAGCAGAGAGAGAGAGAGAGAGAGAGAGAGAGAGACAGATAAAAACAAACAGTTGAAAAATCAATACGTGCCCTTTGAGCTTTTAAGTATGCGAAGCACCGTGCAACATGTCGCTTCAGGAAGCAGCTTGCACAGAAGGTAGCAACGTGAAGATAATCTTTCAGCATTTTTAGACGAGCGTCCTTATCGTCTAGGTTTGCGAACAGCCCCCCTGCTCAATCCCCCTACGTCAGGATCAGAGAAACTCAGAGCAAGAGAGGGAGAAAAGTAAGTTGGGTAGCTTCTCAGCCATCTGCCAATAGCGTCCCTTGTATGAAATCAACTGGGCAAACCAACTGAGGAAGCATGTACAAGAAATTAAAAGATCCATTGTCCGCAGAAATCCGCGAACCAGCAAAAAATCCGCGATATATATTTAAATATGCTTACATATAAAATCCGCGATGGAGTGAAGCTGCGAAAGGCGAAGCGCGATATAGCGAGGGATTACTGTACTGTGTCACCTAAGTTATAAATATGTTTACTTTATTTCAACTGAATTTCTTAAATTAACTACATTCACACTAGGAGCCTTATTACGGCCCAACTGTCTTAAAGCTACAGAACATTATACTTGTTTCTCGGTTGAATTACATTTAAGGATTCAAAGAAATCCACTGTTATGACATTTTTTTAAATTTCAATTAATACACATTGTTTTGAAAGTCAATGAATAATCATGTTAAATAATTGTGATTTCAAAATTTGCCGAAATAAGTATGATTTTTGCGGTATTCGAGAAGCCCAAGTATATACCAACATGTCGGAATCCTTTTTTGTTCATATTAGTGTGAGCAAGCACTTATGCTACATGTTTGCAGTGTAGTCTTAGTTACCTAACAAGCCACGGGGATAATGTGATTGCAACTATTTATTTGCTGTAATAAAACTGACAAATACTCAAATACTTAATTTCAGATCCAAATACTTTTCCAATGGGTATGTTCTTCTCATACATGATCACTCTTTCTGCTAGTCATTAACTTTATACATTCCATGCTTCTCAAGAAGATGATTTCCACCATATTCCTGTTACTAGACAAATGTAGCAACACAGCTTTCCAAGCTGCAACCTTCCCGCAGTCAGTCTGGATGTGTGTATCAAGACTGGAGTTGTAAAAATTCTGCTTAGATCATTCAATGACAGTTACTGCTGAACAGTATTTGTCTCGTCAAAAATCATGACGCAACTGGTACTTGCACTAACACTTTATCCAGTCTTTTTAGAGTAAATAAACCATAAGTGAGCTATTGCGTTTGGAAATATGATCGGGAGTTATAATTCCTTGAAGTGCGGTTATCGAGTAACCCTAGTTCAAATTGAGCTGTGGGACTGATCTGAGGTAATTTGAGTTCCACCAAAGAGATTTAAGGCAAGTTGCACTTAAGTCAACTAAGCATCTTACCTTAGACTGGTCCAGACTAAAAGTGAAGCTTAGTGTAATGTTGTGAATTGAGAGTTTGTGTTTAAATTAATCTTACATATGTGGCAGCATAACCTAAGCTATTGATTGAGAATTAACACTTAAATTACATCAGTGATTACATTCTTTTTTGTCAGTGTGGTGATGTAGCATATTTAATATTGCTTCGTTGTTGGTGCGTTATCATTTAAAATAATCAGGTGTTCATTGCAGAAAGGTAAAACAATAACAGTTACACAGTTTATTGAAAAACTTGACAAGAATGAATAAATGATCACGTTTAAATTATAATGCCATTTGTGTTCATTGTTTTTTTTTTTTTTTTTTGTCAGCGCGAGACAAATGGAAAAGATAGTCACGTTGTCAGTGAAGTGATCCCTATTTATGCTTTAAAGAGCCTGGATACCTATGTGTCCCCCTTTTATAACCATTGCTCCATGTATATTGCCTTACTCTTTGGATTGCCACAAAGCAACCTGCGAGATTGGAGAAAGGTTGAGAAGAGATCAAGAGAGGAAACGACAGCGTCGTGAAAACGAGACGGACTGTGAACGGAGAGAAGCAGAAATGCTCCTACACCACCACATAATTACTATTCGGACAGTGATTCCGAGTAGGCCATTCCTATCGAATCAATGTCCAAGGGTTTTCTATTGTAATTTTGTTTCCCTTATAAAAAATCATAATGCTGTGCGACGAAGGGCCCAGTTCACGACTGGCAGCCGCGTTTAAACAGGGAGTCCTTCACAGACAACTTTAACACGCGCAACGTAGTTGGGTGCACATGGCTAGTTATTTTATAATAGTTCATATTGTTTTTTTATCCACTAGTAACATATTCAAAATACTAAATGTTTTGTGATTGAGGATATGTCAGGTAATGCTATTTTGTTGGGACTGGTGGGTGATGATGATTTTCATACAGATGTTTGGGGTTACATTCTACACATTAAAGTCTGTTTGGTTTCAACAGCCCTGTGGAATAATCCATTGCGTGTCTATTCCTTGAAAATTCAATGAATGAGGGAGCTTGGATTGTCTGTAACATGGTTAAAGGGACTGCACAAACCTCTTGACATTTCGTGACAACTATAGACTTGCAATAAACAAATTTATATGCAATTAGTTGAAACCATACATTGAGAAGTCAACTCACTGCAGCAAATACCTGACCACTGTGCAAAATGTTTGCATCAATTTGATTGTTTTTTTTTTTTTGCAAGTGAATCTTTATAAAATGCATTTATCCAAAGCTGTATCAGTGGCAACAGATAATGTTGTTTCCCCCCCCCCCCCCCCCAAACTTCATAATTGCAATAGAGTGCACTTACCACATCGCTAAGCTAATTAGAGAATGAATATGTACAATACAGGAAATTATAAAAAACTAATGGCAACTTTAATATCAGTAACTGTGAGCAGATGAACATGTTATATTACTCTTCCACGTAGTCTCCCTGCATGTCAATGCACTTCATTTATCGTTCCACTAACTTCTTCATTCTTTGGGAGAAGAATCATTTCAGCTGCTCCTGAATTCATATCTGCACCCTTTCCTTAACCTCATCATCAGAGATGAACCTGTGATTGTGTAGAGCCTCTTTAAATGGACAGAAGATGTGGTAGTTGCATAATGCTAGATTAGGGCTGTAAAGGGGATGTGGAAGATATTCAGACCAAAGCCGTTGTATTGCCTCCAATTTTGTGCATGTGTGCATTGTCAAGGAGCAGCGGGAGTATTTTTAAATGTGTTCCTCTTCTTTTGCTGCCAATTGCAGGTTTCATTTTCTCTCTAGGCATAGCACAGTATGTTGCGGTGGTCACTGATTGTCAATTCTTCTTCTTATCCTTTAGGCTGCTCCTGTTGGGGGTTTCTGTCCTCTTTCACCATATCCGTCAACCTTCTTTTAGGCCTTCCTCTTTTCCTCTTGCCTGGCAGCTCTATCCCTAGCATCTTTTTTCCCCCAGTATACCCAGCATCTCTCCTCTGCACATTTCCAAACCAACGCAATCTTGCCTCTCTGACTTTGTCTCCAAACCGTCCAACTTGAGCTGACCCTCTAATGTACTTGTTCATAATCCTATCCATCCTCATCTCACCCAATGCAAATCTTAGCGTCTTTAACTGTTCGCCTCCAGCTCTGTCTCCTGTTTTTTGGTCAGTGCTACCGTCTCCAACCCATATAACATAGATGGTCTCACTACCGTCCTATAGACCTTCCCTTTCACTCTTGCTGATACCAGTCTGTTACAAATTACTCCTGACACTCCTCTCCACCCATTACACCCTGCCTGTGCTCTCTTTTTCACCTCTTTTCTACAATTCCTGTTACTCTGTACTGTTGATCCCAAGTATTTAAACTCATCCACCTTCGCCAACTCTACTCCCTGCATCCTCACCATTCCACTGACGACCTCCTCATTTACACACGTGTATTCTGTCTTGTCCCTGTTGACTTTCATTACTCTCCTCTCTAGAGCATACCTTCACCTCTCCAGGGTTTCCTCAACCTGCTCCCTACTGTTGCTACAGATCACAATGTCATCAGCAAATATTGTAGTCCACGGGGACTCCTCTGACTAATCTCATCTGACATCACCATCACCATTGTAAATAAGAAAGGGCTCAGAGCTGATCCTTGATGTAATTCCACCACCACGTTGAATACATCTGTCACTCCTACCGCAGTCCTCGCCACTGTCGCACATCCCTCGTACATATCCTGTACAATTCTGACATACAGTAATCCCTCCTCCATCGCGGGGGTTGCGTTCCAGAGCCACCCGCGAAATAAGAAAATCCGCGAAGTAGAAACCATATGTTTATATGGTTATTTTTATATTGTCATGCTTGGTTCACAGATTTGCGCAGAAACACAGGAGGTTGTAGAAAGACAGGAACGTTATTCAAACACTGCAAACAAACATTTGTCTCTTTTTCAAAAGTTTAAACTGTGCTCCATGACAAGACAGAGATTACAGTTCTGTCTCACAATTAAAAGAATGCAAACATATCTTCCTCTTCAAAGGAAACAGAGAGGAAAGCAAACAAATCAATAGGGCTGTTTGGTTTAAGTATGCGAAGCACCGCCGGTACAAAGCTGTTGAAGGCGGCAGATCACACCCCCTCCGTCAGAGAGAGACACAGAGAGAGAGAGAGAGAGAGAGAGAGAGACACAGAGAGACAGAGAGAGAGACACAGAGAGACAGAGAGAGAGACACAGAGAGACAGAGAGAGAGACACAGAGAGACAGAGAGAGAGAGACAGAGAGACAGAGAAAGTCAAAAATCAATACGTGCCCTTTGAGCTTTTAAGTATGCGAAGCACCGTGCAGCATACTTAAAAGCTGCACACAGAAGGTAGCAACGTGAAGATAATCTTTCAGCATTTTTAGACGAGCGTCCGTATCGTCTAGGTGTGCGAACAGCCCCCCTGCTCACACCCCCTACGTCAGGATCACAGATAGTCAGCGCAAGAGAGAGAGAAAGAAAAGTAAGTTGGGTAGCTTCTCAGCCATCTGCCAATAGCGTCCCTTGTATGAAATCAACTGGGCAAACCAACTGAGGAAGCATGTACCAGAAATTAAAAGACCCATTGTCCGCAGAAATCCGCGAACCAGCAAAAAATCCGCGATATATATTTAAATATGCTTACATATAAAATCCGCGATGAAGTGAAGCCGCGAAAGGCGAAGCGCGATATAGCGAGGGATCACTGTACTTCTCTGTCACTCCCGACTTCCTCTTACAGTACCACAACTCCTCTCGAGTAGTGATGCATCAATATGGAAATTCTGGGCGATACAGATGGCCGATATTTTTTTTTTTCTTATGGTTTGAATGTTTTAGTTATGCATTACACTGAAAAACAATTTTTTTGAAACGTCTTTTTTGCCAATTGTGACAGGTAGGCTACCTACTGGGTATGCACAAATATAGTTTTGGTTTTACTGCATCACATAGGAACTCTGAGAAACAGACATTTATATGTTTACTGACAATAACGTATTTAGTCACGTTTATGTTTCGCATAAGCTATTAAATTGAACAGAATTCAACTGAATGTAGTTTGGGGCTCTGTAATTGCCTAGAAAATTGTCAACATCATCTTTGAAGGCTTTCTAGGCATTTTTTTCTGACCCAACTAACAGATCTTCAAACTGCTTGTCATTCATAACATGTCTGATCTGGGGGCCAACAAAAATGCCCTCTTTGATCTTGGTGTCAGTTATTCTTGGGAACATCTGTCTTAAATAATGAAAACCTTTGCCTTCCTTTTTCAGTGCTTTCACAAAATTCTTCATGAGTCCCAGTTTTATGTGAAGAGGAGGCATAAATATCTTTGCCGGGTCAACAAGCGATTCATGTGTCACATTTTTCTGTCCTGGAACTAACTTTTTACGGAGTGGCCAGTTCTGTTGAGAATATTGCGACTCTGGCACAGCTGTCCCATTCACAGATGAAACAACAGTATTTTGCATAGACGAGCTGCAGTCCTAGTAACAGAGCAACGACTTTAAGATCTCCACAGATATTCCAGTTGTACCTGCTATACTGGACGTGCTTTAGCAACAGCTCCATATTCTCATACGTTTCTTTCATGTGTGCTGCATAGCCAACAGGCACTGAAGGATAAACGTTGCCATTGTGTAGCAGAACAGCTTTCAGGCTTAACATTGATTCATCAATCAAGAGATGCCACTCTTCTGGGTTGTGATCACAATCCAGGGCCAAGAACAATCCTTCAATGTCATGAGACTGTTGACTTGTGCAAAAAATTTGGTTATATCATGATGTCGGCCTCGAAACACAGAAATTTTCGTACCTGGTGACGGCAAACACCATTCCTGCAGTCTCGAACCCAGCAGCTCGGCTTTTGCTTTTGACAGACCCAAATCTCTGACCAAATCATTCAATTTGGACTGTGTTATCAGATGTGGATCGCCTGATGAGCACGGTTCAAAATCCAGGTCAATGTCACTGTCAGTACCCTGCATTGCAGTTTCTTCATCTGGTTCGTCTAAGGTCCAATCCTCTGGTGGTTTCAGAATTGGAAGACTGTCGTCATGTGGCATGGGTCTCATTGCTGAAGGAAGATGAGGATATTCAATTGACTTCTTGTTTTTGACCAGACTCATTAGTCAAACAGAAGTAACAGTCCGTCACATGGTCTTTCTGTTCTCGCCATATCATCAAAACAGCAAACAGCATCATCTTTCGAGTGCCTCTGAGCCAGGTTCTCAGACTGACAGCACATGTCACATAGCAAATGTGAGGTGCCCATTCCTTGTCTTGATCACCAATTTTGCAGCTAAAATACAGATGATAAGCTTTCTTCACAATAGCAGTCGTCCAGCGTCTCTGAGGCACAAGTGTATATTCGCCACAGATATAGCAGAATGTATCCTGGCTGTTATGACATTAACGAGGCGTATCACCCGACACCAAAACGTCTATAGCATCAAGCTTACTTACTGTTATATTGCTACAGATACTATACTTTACTATACTGATACTATACATACACACTGACTATCTATATTAACCAAATGAGCAGGATCGGTGTGTGCAAGCCACCTTTATAGCATGCTGAGACAGTGTCAAGCTCATTCAGACCTGCCCAGGATGTCAACTTCCACAGAACAGCTTCCAACCTGGCCTGATTCCATGCGTGGACATGCCCAGGCTGCACAAACTGTTGTTGATAAGTCACTTACTGGAGTGAAAATGTTTGGATACAAATATAAGAAAAAATCATGACAAAACTGAAGATTTCTCTGAAACGGTACGTGATGGGTAAATTTTCATGTGATATTCGTGATCAGCACCCAAAAATCTATAAGAAACACCCAATAGTGTTCAAGAAGGAAAAACTTTGTTGTGCAATGTTATCAAAGAAACAACAGTAGCATGTGAAAAAGAGATTACAGTAATCCCTCCTCCATCGCGGGGGTTGCGTTCCAGAGCCACCCGCGAAATAAGAAAATCCGCGAAGTAGAAACCATATGTTTATATGGTTATTTTTATATTGTCATGCTTGGGTCACAGATTTGCGCAGAAACACAGGAGGTTGTAGAGAGACAGGAACGTTATTCAAACACTGCAAACAAACATTTGTCTCTTTTTTAAAAGTTTAAACTGTGCTCCATGACAAGACAGAGATGACAGTTCTGTCTCACAATTAAAAGAATGCAAACATATCTTCCTCTTCAAAGGAAACAGAGAGTAAAGCAAACAAATCAATAGGGCTGTTTGGCTTGTAAGTATGCGAAGCACCGCGGCACAAAGCTGTTGAAGGCGGCAGCTCACACCCCCTCCGTCAGGAGCAGGGAGAGGGAGAGAGAGACAGATAAAAAAATCAATACGTGCCCTTTGAGCTTTTAAGTATGCGAAGCACCATGCAGCATACTTAAAAGCTGCACACAGAAGGTAGCAACGTGAAGATAATCTTTCAGCATTTTTAGACGAGCGTCCGTATCGTCTAGGTGTGCGAACAGCCCCCCTGCTCACACCCCCTACGTCAGGATCACAGATAGTCAGCGCAAGAGAGAGAGAAAGAAAAGTAAGTTGGGTAGCTTCTCAGCCATCTGCCAATAGCGTCCCTTGTATGAAATCAACTGGGCAAACCAACTGAGGAAGCATGTACCAGAAATTAAAAGACCCATTGTCCTCAGAAACCCGCGAAGCAGCGAAAAATCCGCGATATATATTTAAATATGCTTACATATAAAATCCGCGATGGAGTGAAGCCGCGAAAGGCGAAGCGCGATATAGCGAGGGATTACTGTAACTGTTTTTTATTAACTTGCTGAATTTTACGCTCTTCTTTGCTATAGATATAAGCAGCCGTTACTTTCTGTGGGGGAAAAACAGCAAGATTTGGCTCATCTCTATAGAAAAAATACTCCAGGTCATGTACAAAAATTGGCTTAATATACACATTCTGGGTAATTTAAGCACATCAAAACACCATGCATTGGGTATATTAACAAACAAAATGAATGCATATTCTTTGTTCTATAATCAGACATACAGTATATTACTTTAAGTAAAACTAAAATAAAAGGTACAATGAGGCCAGTAACCGTGGTTGGCTCCTTTAAAAGTACAAATGGTAGGATTTTCTTAATAAAAAGAAACATTTCTGCCTTTTCACCAGCAAGCCTGTTTCTCTTTTCATTTACTATATTTGACACAGCTGAAGAAAGGTGTTCACTGTCTACACTAGTACAAGGTGCCAATAGGTACTTGATCGCTGCCTTAGCCAAGGTTGGGAAACAGGCTGCATTGCTTTCCAATACTGGAGGGTGCAGTTATTTCTGGAGATAAGGGGCTTGCTGAGATAGTTATTCAGCTGAAAAAAAAACAAAAACAAAAAAAAAAACAAGTTTACAAACGTTTACCTATATTATAATAAAAAAATAAAAAAAATTATTAGGTTAACCAGATTTGTGGTAAAGAAAAACAGGACAACCACCTGTACCAACTACCGTCATTAATAAAAACTTGTGATGTGGATGCACTTTTAAGAGATGCAGCACAAGTTGTTCCAAAATTAAACACTTTGTAACGCAGGTGTTCCTTGAAATGTTGAGAGATTACTGTATATTTCAGGGTGATTTTGTTTTAAAGTAATGCTTACATTAAAGCTGGAATAAATCTTGTCTTAAAATCTTTTATAGTTTAGACACATGAGACACATCTTTCACAAGGTATAAAACTTGAAGCTGCATTCTAGCATGCAGGTGAACCTGTTCCATGTTTTTCCTAAGTGCCCACTAAATTAAATTCCTCCACTATTTTTCCACAGTGACTCAACTGTCTAAAATGGAAAAATCCACAAACTGTGCCACGGCAATAAGTTTTATAGGTAATCTGGCAAACATAAATTGTAAAAACCTGATGAAAAAGGCGAGTGATGCCGTTAATGTGTCCCTTTTCTTCTCCGCTAATGTTTGCGGAGCAGTTTGCTCCACACACCTAAGTTATGCATGGTCCCAGTAAGCTGCCTCGCAGTGCTGACTGTGAGTTTCCGGCAAATGCACAATGATACTGATTGGATATTTGGAAGCTGCAGTATATGGTTTGTTTAAAAATAAATAAATAAATAAATCCGTAACAAAGTGTTTTTTTTTTTTTTTCTTCATTCGGGACGTCTGGTCAACCTAATTAGTATGATTATTTTTAATAATTTTATAATTGTTATCTTACCTCGGTGGCAGTTGAATGTAGTTTTGCAGCCACATACGAATTTTCTTCAAGAATTTCTTCATACATCTCAAGCAATGAAGCAGCAACATCTCTCCAAGTGCAAATCTCTTTCTCTTGTGGTTTGCTGTTGCTTTCTGCATCTCCTTCGCCAGCTGATATCTCAACCAGTTGTTTCTGAAGTCCTTCTCAAGCTTGTATTTTGGTATCTTGATCAAAAAATCAATCTTTGTACCATGGATCAAGGACAGACAATAGATAGTATAGTGGCTCAGAGAATGCTCTACTAAAGCGTTTTGTGACAACCTCCAAAGTGTGTGTGTGTGTGTGTATTTTTTTTTTTTTCCACTGTCTGAAGTCTGTCTTGCCACACGTGTAAGCAGACATTTAATCGCTTCAACAGATGGTATCACATCTGCAATTGCACGCTTATGTCTTTACTCAAACCATTCAAGCAACTTAGTAGAGTAGTCATGTTTTGCACAAGTCCCCACTGAAGCACCGTGAGAGAGGCAGAAAGTTCATATTCAGCACCGTAAGCAGTAAGAGTGTGCTTCTGATCAACCAGACTTTTTTTAGCATATACTGTAATACATGCTGTTCCAACGAGTAGGGATGCCCCGCTGAAGCATTCTTGTTGGGTTACCAAGGTCTGTTTGTATTTCTCTCAGCTGTGAAATAGTGAGCTGTGAGTGCTTTAAATGAGTAACTATTTGCCTCCCAATGGCATCACAGTGGGAGATACTTCTCTGGCTCAATAAGCCTTTATTTACAGCAAGCTGCAAAGTGTGAGCCATGCAGCTTAAACTTCTAGTGCCACTTTCTTACATAGCTGTTGCCATATTGAGAGCATTGTCACAAAGCACAACGTGCATATTACTTTTTGAAATGTTTCACTTCGCTAACATGGAATTGAAAGCTTGCGAGATGAAAGTTGCAGAATGAGAACTGGAGAACCCATTCGCATGCAACACCACTCATTTTGTCAATCCAGTGTGCCATTAGACTCAACGTGCTCATGGGGATGACCTCTGAGCTACACAAATCTGTAGTGAAGCTAATGCTGGTGACATTGTTTCTTAAAAGCTTGTGGATATGAGTAGCAATCACATCATATCATGCATTGAGACATCTGCAAAGTATTGCCAGCTTGGAAGAATTTACTGAGGTTCTAAATGATGTAGTAACCGACAAAATCCCTCAACAATATCCTCAACTAGGGAAAAAGGTTGGTCATTGAGTGCGATCATTTCCATTATTTTAGTAGTTTTGCTGTCTTGAGGAAACGTCTTTACGTTTTGAAGCGTTTGCTGTATGAAGCTACCGTTAGTGAACCCGGTAGCGTCTGATTTAACTTTCATTTTGGTAGCGTGCTAGAAATTCTGTGTATAATTTATTGTGATGGGTAATTAAATTTGTGGTATTGAAAGATTTAATTCTGCAGCCTCATCACATTATCTTATTTTTGCAGGGAGAGCAGATAGCAACTCTGTTGTCTTCCTTTTTCACAGAAAAATATGACCACACAGCTGACATTCTGGTTTACTAACAGTATCTGCCTAATGAAAAAACAACGAAACTAGGAAACCCCTTGGCTTTTTTTTTTTTTTTTTTTTGTGAGCGCAAGGGGCTGTGCTTGCATGCATGTTTTTCTGCAGCTTAATGTTTGTCTCACCGAACAATGAAAACAATATTTAATTAATTAGTGAACTGATAATGTAGATAAGCCCGAATTATATCAGTTGGCTGTATTGGTTAAAATGTACACATCTGACCGATTTTGATGTAATTTTTAATGAACATTGGCCAATCAAAATACAGTTCCTGATACCATGCATCTCTACTTTCAAGGCACCCTGTCATATGCTACCTCCTGGTTCAAAAAGATGCAGTGCAGCTCTTTCTATGCTTTTCCATCAACACCCTCAGAGCAAACATTGCATCTATGGTGCTCTTTCCTGGCATGAAACCATACTGCTGCTAACTAATCATCACCTCTCTTCTTAACCTAGCTTCTATTACTCTTTCCCATAACTTCATGCTATGGCTTATCAATTTTATCCTCCTGCAGTTGCTATAGCTCTGCATACCCCCCTTATTCTGAAAAATCGATACCATTACACTTTTTCTCCAGTTATCAGGCATCCTGTCACTTTCCAAGGTTCCATTAAACAAAGTGGTTAAAAAGTCCACTGCCATCTCTCCTAAACATCTCCATGCTTTCACAGGTATGTCATCTGGACCAACAGTCTTTCCATTCTTCATCCTCTTCATAGCTGTCCTTACTTCCTCTTTGCTAATCCGTTGCACTTCCTAATTCACTATTGCCACATCATCCAACCTTCTCTCTCTCTCTTCATTCATCAGCCTCTCAAAGCCTTCTTTCCATCTGCTCAACACACCCTCCTCGCTTTTGAGTAAGTTTTCATTTTTTTCTGTATCACTTTAACATGCTGCACATCTTTACCAGCTCTGTCTAGCCAATTGATACAGGTCCTTTTCTCCCTCCTTAGTGCCCAACCTCTCATACAAAACTCATTATATGCCTTTCTTTAGCTTTCACTACCCCTCTCTTCACCTTATGCCTTATCTCCTTGTACTCTTGTCTACTTTCTGCATCTCTCTGACTATCCCACTTCTTTGCCAATCTCTTCCTCTGTATACTCTCTTGTACTTCCTCATTCCACCACCATGTTTCCTTTCCCCCCTCCTCTGTCCAGATGTCACGCCAAGCACCCTTCTTGCTGTCACCATTAGTATTTCTGCTGTAGTTGCCCAGTTGTCTGGTAACTCTTCACTGCCACCTGCTGCTTGTCTTATCTCCTCCCTTAACTGAACCTTGCAGTCTCCCCTTTTCACCTTCCACCATTTGATCCCTGGCTCTGCCCTCACTCTCCTCCTCTTCTTGATCTCCACCGTCATCCTAAAGACCTCCATCCTATGCTGCCTAGCTGTACTTTCCCCTGCCACCACTTTGCAGTCTCCAATCTCCTCCAGGTTGACTCTTCTGCATATGATGTAATCTACCTGTGTGTATCTTCCCTTCACTCTTGTACATTGCTCTATGTTCCTCCCTCTTCTTAAAATATGCATTCACCACAGCCATGTCCATCCTTTTTGCAAAATCCACTATCATCTGACCTTCTTCATTCCTCTCCTTGACACCATACCTACCCATCACCTCCTTGTCTCCTCTGTTCCCTTCACCAGCATGTCCATTGAAATCTGCTCCAATCACCACTGTCTCTGTCTCTTGAGTACACTATCCATCACTTCATCCAACTCACCTTAGAAATCTTCTTTCTCATTCATCACACACGCAACTTATGGGGCAGATGCACTAACAACATTCATCATCTCACCTCCAATTTCCAACTTTATAATTATTACTCTGTCTGACAGAACAATTTGAATCCACCTTCGATCCACCTGGCCTTACTCCCCTTCCATTTAGTCTCTTGAACGCACAATGCAAGCCTTCCTTCTCTCCATCATATCAGCTAACTCTTTCCCCTTACCAGCCATACTGCTGACATAACCCTCCCCATTTAACCGGGCTTGGGACCTACATGAAGAAACACACTAGTTTGTGCATCCCCTGTGGCTGGGTTTTGTTACACCATAGATAATGAACATAAATGCTTAAGAGTATATGCTACTTTTACTTGTGTTCTTCGTATAAAAATAAATAAGATCACATCTGAGCGTATTTCAATTGCTGCAGTCTGTGTTAGCACATACCAAAGAGGTTCTGTAAAATAACTGAATGGGCTACAAAAACATGTACATCCGTACATTGTCCAAACTACAAAAAATGCTTCAAGTACATTGCCAAATTTACAATATGTTCCATTAGATTCATGTTTTTAACAGCTTTTGAAAGAAAGTCATTCATAGTAGAAACCACTTGGTGGCTGCTTACACTATAGCTTGCTATTCTAAACACTTGCGCTAGATGTATTCTGGGTAAGAAGATGTTGATCTGTTTTAGAGTTTAAACTCCGTAAAGCAATAGACAGTATTTCTCTTCCAAATAAATACCCTAATAATATTTAGACAATTATGCAAAAATTTGGGTTTTAATACTTGTATTAAAAATAACTAAATATTCTATCAGAGCCGGACAGTCCATTCTGCAACATTTCAGGTGTTTAGGGCACTGTTGCTCGAGGGGCACATGCACAAGTCATTGATGGAAATCTGGGGCTCCCTTCTCTGGCTGTCTGCTCTGCAATGTGACTTTCTGATCCTTGGATGCAAAAGATGTGTTAGTGCACATCTGTATTTTATATAACTCAAGTCATAACAATCTAAGGGTGTTTCACAAATACAGGTACTGAATGTATTAAATGTTGTAATGATGTTTCACTTTCATTTACAGCAATTTGAAAAATTATACTACTAAGTAAGTGTGGAGCAGCCCAATTTGATATGTTTTTGGAGCCAGCTGCATGTGTTGAGTCACAAGTGGTACAGCAGGTGTCCAGTGGTCAAAGAATAATAGGATTAAACTAGATGGGATTCTTTTTTGATTTTTATAGATTCAGCGAAAATATAACACACATAACCTCAATACTTTTTTTTAGTTGTGTCTTTGTTTAAGGAATTGTGTATCAGAAGCTTTCAAAAGACACAAGTATATTGAGTTAGCTAAGTATGCTTTTCTGACACTGAAAATGCTCTTTAAAATTATGATTTTAAAGCCATAAAAGGAAAATCAGAAAAATGGCAGTTATTTTCCGTTAAATTTAATGAGAAAGGAAGCCAGCTTTTGTTTGTGGCAATAAATGCTTAATGGTTCAAGAGTGAAATATAACTAGATCAGGGGCAAAATATATTTTTAGGATGCTGGAGAAATGTTTCAATTCTGTTGTTGTTATACCTGTTAGCCAAAAAGCAGAGCATTGCAGTAGGAAAATCTCTATCTTGGATAGGTAGGCACTGTTTGGATTTGGTGATCTGTACCTTTAAGAGACCTGGGCATTGTGAGAATGGTTGAATTTTTTAATTTGTTTTAACACATATTAGTTTATTGTTTTAAAGCACGCTTTTAAAAGCAGCAGATTTGTCTTGTGGTTCCATTTTATAAGTGAAAACAGAATTAAGTAACAGAAGTTAAATATAGAGAGTTGGTCTGTACACACACACATATATATATATATTTAACTGCTCCCTTTTAAAGAGTTTACTTTTTTATGTACAGACAAGTATGGTTCATTAGAATAATGTCTTTCATTTAAACAGTTTTCATCTCCTGTCTTATATAGTATCACATCTGTGTTTTCCCAGGTTTTCATACCTTTATCACCCCTTGTTTTGATTACTTTAATTGCCCTTTTAACTGTATTCCTTCACAGAAAGACTTGAAATTAAAAATGCTACTGACAGAATCCTAACTCCAAATGCAAGCATATGTCACTTCAGTTTAGCTGGAGTCTTATCAAATCTGTGCTATTAACTTGTTACTAGCTTGCTATTAATTTAATGTCAACAGCAACTCCTCAGAATACCATGAACATCTTCCGTTTTGTAGGTCCTCCTGCAAGAAACTATGGGTTTTCTTGTAACATCTCATCAGCTGCAGCTTTTTAGTTTCAGCCAAAGTGTTACCTTTTTAGCAGTTGCTCTCTGAACCTATTGTGCTGGTATTAAGTCTGAAAAATACTATGCTTTGATGTGATTCTTTTTTTATGCTTAATTGGTTAAACAGTCTCCACAGTCTTTTTTTATGGTTTCTTTCATTTCAGAATGTTTTGTAATCATACTTGCTTTGTAAAGTGTCTTTATGTAAAATTTTTAGCCAATTGTATCTTATCAAAAGAGATTCGATTAACGAGTTGTTCTTATGCCTTGCTTAATACTATTTATGCATAAATTCTTTAGGTTATTAATAGAATTGCTGGTTGTGCATTTTGCATTGTCCTTCGGAACATAAATTTACCTTTTGTCTCATTTTAGTTCCAGGATTGGATGGAAGCTCTTTAGCAGAAGTTAATCCTACAAACTCATACTTCAGTAGTACTTTTATTGGGCTGAATGGAAGTCCTGCTGAACATAAATATTCCATGATTCAGGTATGTTTTATTGTAATGTGCATTTTGTAATTTGTGATTCTGAAATAGTTTCTATAGGACAAAAATAGTACTTGTTTGATCTTCAAAGGGAAGTTCATTTGCTTTAGTAGCACCATACAATATATATAACAGGAAAACAGAACAGTTGCAAAAGTGCAAGATCCAGAAATATACAAACAATAGTTATGATAATAATAAAATATAAAAAATTACTATTAATATGATGAAGTCAGGTTTTAGTCAGGACAGGAGTAAGATGAAGATGTTTTCTGTCACCATGTTTGTTCAACTTGCCGTTGGACCATGTACTGAAGGGGTTTGATGAAATGGATCATAATTGCTGACTAGATAATGGCAGAGCTCTGGTGAGAGATCTTGAATACGTGGACGATAAAGTGGTTCTGGCAGGGAGTAACACACAATTAATAAAGCAGTTAAGAGTAATTGGATCGAAGTTGGAGAAGCTGGAATTAAAGATGAACACAGGCAAAACATAATGGGTGAAGATTGGTGAGCAAGAAACGGACAGATTGGAATATAAGGGTCAAGAGCTGGAAGGAGGAGAGAGATTCATATATTTTGGAAACGAGGCGAAAGGAGGCTATTTGATGGATGTGATGATGAGATTAGATTTTGCAGGAGCAGTATTTAAGTTAGGAAGAGAACTTTGGAGGTGCAGAAACATCTATAATGCACTAGTAGTCCTGGTAGCCTTGTGTGGAGCTGAAATTTGGACATTTAGGTAACAAATTAAGAGAAGACTGGACATGTTTGACCGAATTTGCTTGAGACTGATTATGGGAATAATGGATAAAAATGATTAGTAATGAGGATTTGAGAGAAGACTGGTCAAATGAAGCTGCGTGAAGTAAAGGAAGCTTTATAACAGGCGGGGATACAGCGTTGAAGATGACTGAAGCATGTCTAACTTAACTCTTAATATGCCAGTATTTGTATAACCAACTAGGATGAAAATGGGCAGGATGGGAGAGACATTATATAGTTTTTTTTTTTTTTTTTTTTTGGAGTTAATCCTTTTCAAAAAAATGTTCCTTTTTTTTTTTGCAATTGGTAATATAAACTTAAGTGGTTTACTCTAGGACAGAATAATAAAGTTTATATCGAACATTTGAATGTTTAAATCTAGGTTGCATCTAATAAATTAAAAATTAATGGTATCTTAGAATGACATAAGAACTGTATGTTTGTAAATTTATAATTTGCAGCACTCATACATAATCAAACTGACTTTGTCACTATTGAACAAATTGTACATTTACCTCAGTTTCTAAGTGAAAAAATGTTATCAGAGATGCTGTTCTCTGTAAAATAAGTATGTACTGTACTGTATATCCACTGGCAAACGAACCACACTAATTATTAAGCTGGGTTGATATGATAATGTGATTATCTTGAGTCTTAAACAATTAGGTATCGTCTCTGTCTCATTCTGTCTAACCGTATTAAACCTCTTTTAATAAAACATGCACAGGTTCAAGTTGCACTTTATAGTGCAGGGTTCCAGTACATGTTGTAGTTGGTGATGGATTTGCATTTTGCTGTGTCCATCCCCAAATTCTTCTTTTCAGTGTTATTCCCTTTTAAAAAAAGCATTGCATAATCCAGTTTCCCAGTTTACGTGTTAACAAATAATTTTTAATTTATTCTGAGTTAATAGACTAGTCAACAAAAAAAGCAAATAAGTAATTCAAAGCAGAATTATTCCAGTTAAGTAAAACTAATCAGTTTCTATAATATAGACATTATTTGCATAATACAGGTGGAGTCCCATTATAATGGAACTCATGGGCCCATTAAAAATATTTTGTTATAATGAATATAGGGAAAATACATGTACTACTGCAAATGGGGTCGGCTGCAGTTTGTCATCTCTAACGGCAGTGGCGTAAGAACAGGTCTGTAGCTGCTCCGCTGCATCTAGTAAATAGTAAACAGAAGACAAATTGATTTGTTGTCCTTTGTAGGATCAGGCTTACTTCTTGTCACACAATGTTTAAAATGTTTAACATGGGGTTTTGATCTGCACTTCTTCGCAGTCACCTGGGACCTCATGTATAAACTGTGCGTATGCCCATTTCCACGGTCCCATCACGATGTATAAAACCTAAACTTGGCATAAAGCCATGCACATTCTCATGCCAGCTCGTACCATTGCGTAAGCAAGTTTTTGGCTTGGTTTTGCAAACTGGCGGTACCCAGCGCCAAAGCAGTGCTACTGTTCCTGTGTGGTTACCCTTTCGTTTTTTGATTCACATCCCTGATGTGGCTTTATCAAATACACTGAAATTAACCGCATATCGTTTACTAGTTTAAGCCATCTGATTGTAATCAACCCGTAACCATGTAATGGTGCACGGAATGGCCAAACTATTCCAAATACCATAGCTGCTCTAGAGTTGTTACTGTCAGTGCACCGCTTAGTGTATTTTAACTCACTGTAATTGAGTGTGGAATCACAGCTATACTGCAGCTGATCGGAAAGCTCTACAGCAGATTGTGTCAAGAGCAAGGAGAATTATTGGGATACAGCTTCTACCACACACTGCCTCAACCTTGGTTACAGTCTGTTTGAACTTTTCCCATTCGGCAAATGCTTGAGCCTTTCCTGTAGGGACCTTGCAGTTCAGAAACAGTTTCATCCTAAGAGCTGTAAACCCACTCAATCAGTCAGTCAAGTGCTCCCAGTAGACCTGTTTGTACTTACAGTTGTAATATTGCACAACCTGAGCCAGTTGTTCTTTCATATTGTATATTTTTCATTGTTTTTTATCGTATTATTATTATTATTATTACCGTTGTTATTATTTTACCATCTTATAGGAAAATAAGTTTATGGAGGATTTGCATATTGAAACTCATTGTACCAGGAAGGGAAGGAATTCAACTTGATAGAAGAGAAGCGTGTATTTACAGATGATGATGACTGGTTTCTAAGTCGATTTAGATTTCCAGGCACTATCTTCTTGGAGCTCTTAATATCAGTTTTGAGATGAAATGCAGTTATATATAAAATTACATTATACAGATATGTAAATTTTTAACCTCATTTAAATAATGTATACTGTTAATAATTAACCAGCGGTAGCGATGAACTGGCGCCCCATTCAGGGAATGTTCCTGCCTCTTGTAGTATGCTTGCTGGGACTGGCGCGACCTTGAATGATTAGATGGATGGAATAGTTAAACATGTACTACGAAGATATTTCAGTGTTCCTTAAAAGTTTTGAAGAATCGCCATTCTAAGCGTATACAGTAGATGGCTTGATATTTATTAAAGACTTGAATGTGCTGTGATTAGTTGCTTGGAGAAAGAAAAGGAAGGACAGGAATTGGGGGTTAGTATGTTTGAAAGAGACAGTACTGCCTCTATAAATTATTTTACCGTGGGTCGTGCGCGACGCAGCAAGCATCTTGCAGGTGGCAGGAACAATCTCTGGACGGTGCCAGCTTGTCGCTACCACTGTGCCACCTTGCCCCCATGTTTTATACATGCTTTAATTCCTGTCATCATGAAAATGATATCAAGTTTACATTTTAGTATTTAAACTGTTCAGAGAGCTGTAACATCATGAATGTAATGTTTTCTGTGTCCTGTTGGCGTAAGAGAAAACCCGTTTAAGAAGCATGTAGTGATTCACACACAGAGTATATAGAAGAACACATAGAATATGAAGCCTTTAATGTGCTACTTTACAGTAATTACGATGGGATTTGAGAAGCTAGTAAATTAAATGATTTTAAGATGAACTTTATGACGTTCTACTTTAATGACAAAATAAACTATGTGATTAATGTGGAGATTTCAACCTTTTTTTCCACTGTTTTTTTTTTCTCTGTATCCTAATATGCTTCCATATGACACTCGGACTACAAGTGGGCTATGACTCGGCTTTTCATGGCGACTTTGATATCTGACCATTTCTTTTTTATTTCGGGCACTGTACGACTTTCTGAACTTGAACTTTCGAGTTTCTCCGCCACTCTGTTTCACTCAATCAAGTTTCTTTTTTTGTTTATACCTTTGCTTAAACCAACAAATAGTACATTTTTCCGTGCATCAACTTCGCATTTGCTGAAATTTTTTTTACATGCTTTTCCATTGTGTTTTACCCTTGCACTGAACAGAAAGGGCTACTGTAATCCCTCAGCGAAAGGTGAAAATCCGTGAAGTAGAAACCATATGTTTATATGGTTATTTTTATTTGTCATGCTTGGGTCACAGATTTGCACAGAAACACAGGAGAGACAGGAACTTTATTCAAACACTGCAAACAAACATTTGTCTCTTTTTGAAAAGTTTAAACTGTGCTCCACGACAAGACAGACATGACAGTTCCATCTCACAATTAAAAGAATGCAAACATATCTTCCTCTTCAAAGGAGTGCGCGTCAGGAGCAGAGAATGTCAGAGAGAGAGAGAGAAAAAAAAAAAGCAAATAATCAAAAATCAATAGGGCTGTTTGGCTTTTAAGTATGCGAAGCACCACCGGACAAAGCTGCTGCAAGGAAGAGAGCAATGTGAAGGTAGTCTTTCAGCATTTTTTAGAGGAGCGTCCATATCCTCTAGGCCAGTGTGCGAACAGCCCCTTTGTTCACACCCCCTCCGTCAGGAGCAGAGAATGTCAGAGAGAGTGAGAGAGACAGAGTAAAACAAACAATCAAAAATCAATACGTGCCGTTCAAGCTTTTAAGTATGCGAAGCACCGTGCGGGAAGCATGTCACTTGACAAAGCAGCTGCACGGAAGGGAGCAATGTGAAGATAATCTTTCAGCATTTTTAGACGAGCATCCGTATCGTCTAGGAGTGCGAACAGCCCCCCTGCTCACACCCCCTCTGTCAGGAGCAGAGAATGTCAGAGCAAGTTTGAGAGAAAAGTAAACAATCAAAAATCAATACGTGCTGTTTGATCTTTTAAGTATGCAAAGCACCGTGCGGGAAGCATGTCGCTTGACAAAGCAGCCACATGTAAGCCCAGCAAGTATGGCAGCAATGTGAAGGTAATCTTTCAGCGTTTTTTGAGGAGCGGCTGTATCCTCTAGGGGTGCGAACAGCCCCCGTGCTCACAATATATTTGAGGAGTTTTATTTAATACGTAATACGTGCTCTGGTTGGGTAGCTGCTCATCCATCTGCCAATAGCGTCCCTTGTATGAAATCAACTGGGCAAACCAACTGAGGAAGCATGTACCAGAAATTAAAAGACCCATTGTCCGCAGAAATCCGCGAACCAGCAAAAAATCTATGATATATATTTAAATATGCTTGCATATAAAATCCGCGATAGAGTGAAGCCGCGAAAGTCGAAGCGCGATATAGCGAGGGATTACTGTATTTATATTGATTTGCATATTAAAATATGTGAAATTCTGGGAGGAGTTGGTGGGGTGACAGGAGTATGCACCAGCGTTACTTTTGAAGCTGACCGGGATTTATGGAGCAGAAATGCGTGGAAGCTGGCTTATGCACAGTTTTGTGCATCTGGATTTTTTTGTGCGTACACACATTTCCACTTTTGTCCATACACCATGTTTTAGTGTGAATTCTGTGCACAGTGTTATGCATGAGGCTCCAGGTCTCTCTTCTCCAAACTGCGTCTGCCTCATCGGTTATTCTGAGCCGCTGGTGTTCTTCTGATCTGAAGATGGGAGCAAAAGCACAACCATTGCCTGTGCTGCAGCTCCAAACAGCTCCTATTTTCAATGAAGTCTTGAGCCTGTACCTGCTTTCTCTATGCAATAATACAGTGCCTGTATTTTCCTTGGAAACCTGGACTTACCTTCCTGTCTCTCATGTAACTCTGTGACCCAAGCTTGACAATACCTGTGTGTGTATATATATATATATATATATATATATATATATATATATATATATATATATTTACATATGATAACTATATCATTTTTAAGATGAAATGCAGCAAAATATGTTGGTTATATTATACAGATAAAACTTTAACTTCATTTAAATAATCTGTATTGTTAATAATTAAACATGTGAGGATACGGTGCCGCAGTGCTAGCTAGTTCAGGGATTGTTCCTGCATTGCGTTGTATTCTTGCTGGTGCTGACGCGACACTGGAAGGATAGACGGATAGAATAATTAAACATGTACTACAAACATATAGAGTCGGCGTTCTAAGCTTACAGATGGCTTCACGTCTATTACAGAGCTGATTGTGTGGCGATTGGGTATTTGGAGAAAGATAAGGACGGACAGGAATTGGAGGTTAGTAAGTTTGAAAGAGACAGTACTTCTGTAATAAATTATTTCATCGTAGGTCGCGCATGGCGCAGCAAGCCTCTTGCGTGAGACATGAACAAGCACTGCGCCACCGTGTTCCCATGTTTACTATCATCATGAAAAAGATATCACGTATACATCTCAGTATTTTAATTATTCAGAGAACTGTAATATCACGAATGTAATGGATTCTGTATCCTGTCAGAGAAAAAGAAAGCCCGTTTAAGAAGCAGGTAGTGATTCACACACACAGAGCACATAGAAGATCAAATACAGAACAAAGCATTTAATGTGCTACTTTAGTTACAATGGGATTTGAGAAACTAGTAAATTAAACGATTTTAAGATGAAGTCTATGATGTTCTACTTTAATGGCAAAATAAACTACGTGATTAAAGTGGAAATTTCGAGACTAAAGTTGACATTTCGTGCTTCCCACTGTGTGCCTATTTTTTTTTTTTTCACTGTACCCTAATAAGCTTTCATATGACACTCAGATGGTGGGCTACGACTCGCCATTTCACGGCGACTTTGATATGTGATTTCTTTTTTATTTCGGGCACTGTGCGACTTTGTGAACTTGAGCTTTCGAGTTTCTTCGACACTATGTCACTTGATCAACATCCTTTTGTTGTTTATATCACTGTTTAAACCAACAAATAGTACGTTTTTCCGTTGCCTCCACTTGGTATTCGCTGAAATTCTTATATTTTCCCCCGTGCTTTTCCCATTGTCTTTTCACAGAAGGCTATTTATATTGATTTGCATATTCAAAGAGGCGTAATTCTGGGAGGAGTTGGGGCGGGACAGAAGGTGCGTGCACGTGCGTTACTTTTCACGCTGATCGGGATTTATGTAGTGGAAGAACGTGAAAGTTTGCGTACGTACAGATTCCTGCATCTGGATTTTTCTGTGTGAACGCACATTCCCGCTTTTGTGCTTACGCCATGTTATAGTGTGAGTTCTACGCACGGCGTTATACATGAGGCCCCTGATCTTTAACTTTGTGTTTTTTTTTTTTGTTTTTTTTTCCCTCGATCCTTCAAAATTGTGACAGCATTGAAGGCACAATTCTGAATGCTTTTGCCACATAAACTTTTTCCAGGATTGTTAATGTTTTTTTTTTTTTTTTCCCAGCGTGAACTGACATCATTTCTCACTTTTTTTCTTTTTTTTTTTTTTGTTCCTCTCAAAAAACTTAGAGGACCGCTGTGAAACTCAAAGTACAGTATCCACACACTACACAACTTCCCACACAGACGCTAGGTACGCATTCAGCTATACCTGTATGATGTCGTGCCTACACTCTTGCACAGACTGCCCTAGAAATTTCGCAACACTCTTTCTTTGAGATAGCCTGTTGCAGGTTCCCGAGACTCAACACGGAAAACGTAGGCACATAATTATTTTTTGTATCACATTATCATCTTGGCCCAAAAACGTTTGTTATACTGAAGTGTACATTTAGTTAAAGTGAAATGCGTTTAGTGTGATATTGTATGAATGTTTGTCCAGGCCTGCAGAAAGTATTCGTTACTTTGTTACTTTGGTATTCGCAATAACGGGATTTGACCTGTATCACATTCAGGTGTGTTTGGTGACTTGGTCCAACTTTCAAAAGAGTTAACTATTTTTATTTTTTAATTACTTCCTCAGACAGATATCACATTTTAATTTATTAAATATTTTTGGAACAGTGATGCATATGCAGCATGAACAGGGTGATAATAAAATGAAATTACATGTATTAGTAGAGTGACAAAATAAAAGTAATGGATGAGAATTGAACCTGGATTTCATTAATGAAAGGCAGGTATGCTGGATATCACACTACCATCACAGCCTGCATGGTGCCGTTTCTCTGTTGATAGGCCACAGTATATAATACTTCATACTACATGCTAGTTTGAAACTGTATCTCACTTTTCCAGCTTTACCTAGTTATTACTTCTCTATAAATGTAAAGTGAAGCTAAACTGTTGAGTTTAGATGATATATGATCAGTGATCTCAATTTATGATGAGGTTTGAATCAGTTGTAGGGTTGCAATACTAAGCTGTCTTCACCAAAAAACAGACTTGTATAGTTTCAAATGCAACAGAGAAACAGTGATGGTAGTGTAATGTTGAAAGGTTATGCTTCCAACTGCAAATTGAAATAAATAACTTCAAAGATAATGTGGCCCTACCCAGGATGACTTGGAACCATGGCACAAATAGTGAAGGAAATGATTAAAGAAACAGTTAAATTAAATGGATGGAAATCATCTTAACACTGTCTCAGTCTGTCAGTTGATCACACTATAGTAAATGTTGCCCCCACACAAACCCCAAAAATTAATCATGTCTGAAACTTGACTTGGGGTGGGGGGGGGGGTCTGGAGAAATACCTGTGAATCAAGCATTACAAGTGTGGCTTGTATTACAAATCTGTGTATAAAGAACAAACAAGCGGAGGTTATTTAAACAGACCCAATCTCGGCTTGTTTGTTCTTCATGCACAGCTTTGTCCATATTTACAGAGAATGGGCTTTTTAACTAATCAACAGAGTGAAATACCATGTATGCATCTTTAATGTCCTTTGTCAAAGCAATTCCAAAGTTTTATAACTTGTTCAGTAAATCGTCACAGGACATATTTATTCCCTTTTGGGGTAATTTTCAGCACTTCATGACTATGTGTATTGAATGCTATTACATTTTGGTCCTGGTTTTACCCATTTATGCTACAATAATTGTAACTACTAAGGAAAATTTCACTTCTGTATCATTCTCCCTTAGTCTCTCTCTAGATATACAGCGTTTATTGCTGTTAAAGTGTTAAAGCATGTGATTCATTTTAAAGGTATAACAAGTCATATTTCCTTAATCTCATTTAGCAGCATTATTCTACACTCCTTCCAATGTAAGCCAATACTTTTAAGACTGGATGATTTTTTTTTTTATTAATTTATTAAAAAAGCATTTGATGTACATCAGATAAACTAAAAAACTTACAAAACCGCACAAAAACTCTTTGTAATCACTTTTTAAAATACCCAAAAAGAATATTACAGAGGTGGGATTGGAGTTAAGAAATATCAGTTTTAGTTGTGCCTAGTAATTCCTGGAGGTGGTGTTTTAAGATAAAGGTTGGAAACCCATGACCCAGGGTGTTCATGTGACATTTAATCACATATACAGTATGTCAATAGTCTTCTGTAGTTAAACATTTGTTTTGATTAATAGGTCTGCTGTCACACAAAATCATGCAGTGTGACTACTGTTAGCAGTAACCAAGATCATGCTCCACTTTGCAACATTGGCTTTATATTAGTAGGAGCCTTGGTGTGATATCGTCCTGGGCTTATCTCTTGCATGCATGATGCTGCTGTTAGAAACTGTAGTATTAAGCAGAAAATCTCTGACAGACATTCTAATACATGAATGTACAGTTCCACTTATGTTCATGAATGAAGCAAAATCTAAAGCCTTACAGTAACTTCCGCTATTTATTACAAAATGTATTGCAGCAGGCTGCAGATCTGTAATTGAAGATACAGAGTTGAGAGACATCATTATCTGAGGCCTGACAATTCTTAATATATTAACTTCTCATCAGACAATTAGTGTCAGGTATCAAGGATTCATAAGAAAGACACAAATCTTAATAGTCTTAAGAAATTGTGCTACAGTCCTATTCACATTCCAATCCACCAATCAGGCCTGTGGTGGATAGGTCCTGGTGGTTTCGAATTTCTTCCACTTACGGATGATGGAGGCCACTGTGCTCATTGGGACCTTCAAAGCAGCAGAAATATTTCTGTAACCTTCCCCAGATTTGTGCCTCGAGACAATCCTATCTCGGAGGTCTACAGACAATTCCTTTGACTTCATGCTTGGTTTGTGTTCTGACATGAACTGTCAACTGTGGGACCTTATATAGACAGGTGTGTGCCTTTCCAAATCTTATCCAATCAACTGAATTTATCACAGGTGGACTCCAATTAAGCTGCAGAAACATCTCAAGGATGATCAGGGGAAACAGGATGCACCTGAGCTCAATTTTGAGCTTCATGGTAAAGGCTGTGAATACTTACATACATGTGCTTTCTCAATTTTTTTATTTTTAATAAATTTGCAAAAATCTCAAGTAAACTTTTTTCATGTTGTCATTATGGGGTGTTGTGTGTAGAATTCTGAGGAAAAAAATGAATTTAGTCCATGTTGGAATAAGGCTGTAACATACGCTGTGAATACTTTCCGGATGCACTGTATCATATATTGTATTGCTTAATTTTGTAAAAATCATACAATATCTGAGAATTTAATTTCTCCTTGGATGAAAGATTTTGTTATATGTATGTTTGGAATGGAATATCTTAGAAAAATTAACACTGTCCAATTTACAAACAATACAATTTCTTGGAGAATTCAGGATATGTCCAGTGATATTGAGGCAGCAGTAATAGGTAAAATTAAAAATATTAAATATTGTGCTATTCAAATCAACAAAGCACAGATGTTGATACTACAAATTATGCAGTCGAGTTTCCCGCATTTGGGGAAATCGCAGGGGTCAGCACACCCAGAGTGTAATGGATGAGCCTCGCCCTGGGAAAACCACCTTAGTGATCATGGTATCTCCCCTGCCAGGTGAGTATAAAAGGCATCCTCTGCTCCCACCTTCTCCTGGTATGCAAACTGCAGAGGGTCGAGGGCATGGCGGACCTGTGGCCTCAGGTGGTGGAGCAGCAGCCACTCCATGGTCTTCATCACATGTGACTTCAGGGCTATAGGCCTGAAGTCATTCAGTTCACCAGGACGTGATACCTTTGGGACTGGGGTGATGTTTTCCAAAGCCTCGGGACTCTTCCCCTGTTTCAGGCTCAGGTTGAAGATACGCTGTAGAGGACTCCCCAGCTGCAACGCACAGGCTTTAAGCAGACGTGGCGATACTCCATCTGAACCCACTGCTTTGCTGTCACGAAGTCTCCTCAGCTCTCTTCTTACCTGGGCTGCTGTAATTGTGGGGTTTGTTTTGCCACTTCTGCTCCAGCTTTCTCCTGTATTGCTCCTTCGCCACCCTGAGCTGGACTCGGAGTTCCTTCTGCACGCGGTTGAGCTCATGCTGATCACGGCCTTTAAAAGCCCTTTTCTTCTGGTTCAAAAGGCCCTTGATGTCACTTGTAATCCATGGCTTGTTGTTAGCATAGCAGTGTGGACAAGCTGACAGAGATGGGAGTAGATTCATACCTAGTGGCATGGATCATGGACTGTCTTACAAACAGACCTCAGTATGTGCGTCTCGGGAACTGCAGGTCTGACATTGTGGTCAGCAACACAGGAGCGCCGCAGGGGACTGTATTTTCTCCGGTCCTGTTCAGCCTGTATACGTTGGACTTCCAATACAACTTGGAGTCCTGCCACATGCAAAAGTTTGCTGACGACACTGCTATCGTGGGCTGCATCAAGAGTGGGCAGGAGGATGAGTAGTATAGGAACCTCATCAAGGACTTTGTTAAATGGTGGATTTTAGGAGGCCCAGGCTCCTCATGGACCCCGTGATCGTCAGAGGTGACTGTGTGCAGAGGGTACAGACCTATAAATACCTGGGAGTGCAGCTGGATGATAAATTGGACTGGACTGCCGATACTGATTCTCTGTGCAAGAGAGGACAGAGCCAACTATACTTCCTTAGAAGACTGGCGTCCTTCAACATCTGCAATAAGATGCTACAGATGTTCTATCAGACGGTTGTGGCGAGCGCCCTCTTCTACGCAGTGGTGTGCTGGGGAGGCAGCATAAAGAGGGACGCCTCACGCCTGGACAAACTAATGAGGAAAGCAGGCTCTATTGTAGGCACGGAGCTGGACAGTTTGACATCCGTGGCAGAGCGACGGGTGCTGAGCAGGCTCCTATCAATTATGGAGAATCCACTGCATCCACTCATCTCCAGGCAGAGGAGCAGATTCAGCGACAGACTGCTGTCACTGTCTTGCTCCATTAACAGACTGAGGAGATCGTTCCTCCCCCAAACTATCAGACTCTTTAATTCCACCCCGTGGGGGGTAAACGTCAACATTTTTCAAAGTTATTGTCTGTTTTTACCTGGAGTTTTGTTACTCTTTAATTTAATATTGTTTTTTTTGTATCAGTATGCCGCTGCTGGAGTATGTGAATTTCCCCTTGGGATTAATAAAGTATCTGTCTGTCTATCTATCTATCTATCTTGCTAATTTTGTTGTTTTGCTTGTTATTGCATGGTATTTTAAGTTGAAGTTACTTATTACTTTGTACTTATCTTTCTGAACGCACAAGAGGTGCAAATATATTTAATGCTGTTGACTGTTATTTTAAAGAAAAGGACTCTCTATACAGAGAAAGATGGCACTCTCATGGTGAAGTCCTTACCTGGCTGTTTGAACTTAAACAACCCATTTTTTTAAGACCATCCTTTTCTGCTTGCTTTCAAGTTACACAAATGTGATTGGCTTAAGGGTCTTGCCTCCATATCAGATATTTTCTTACAAATAAACAGAGTAGGCTTGGCACTTTAGTATTTCAGACAAAAATGATTCTGTAATTTTAAAGAACTACATTTTTGGAAGTCATGTATTGAAAAGAACAAGGCTGAGGTATTTGAAGTTCTGCATAATTTCCTGTCTGAGAGTAAGCCGCACCTGTCCCACGAAATGAGCAAGAAGATAATGCTTACTTTTATTCTGTTAGTGTTCCCTAATTTTAATTATTTATTTTCTTTTTGTCTCTTTCTTCATCATGTAAATCACTTTGAGCTGCATTGTTTATATGAAAATGTGCTATATATATATATATATATATATATATATATATATATATATATATATATATATATATATATATATAATTCACTAAGCCGCGGACAAGTAGACACCCATGGAAAGCATGCAAGACAGCCACGCCCACCAACTCTAAGACCATTGGATACAACGACAACTCGCAGAGCCACGCCCACCAACTTGGACGTGACGACTCGGAAAATATGGCGTCATTTATGTTCATCTGTGCTAGAGTCCAAATGCATCTCTGAGCCACGTTGACTGTTCATAGAGGCATCTTTCTCGCGGATGTGAATGGCTGTATGCAGTGTGTAAAACAGTTTGCAAGGGGTATCCCATGGTATCCTTAAAACAATCCTTTAAAACAGAGGTTAAAACGCAATGAAGGAAGTAGTCTTTAAAAACCAATAAGCCCTGTGCCTCTTTTTCATTAGCGTCTCACCTGCTGACCTTCTCTGTGCCTGACTCCACTACTGTCAGTCGCCTGATTAAAAATGGCCTTTTGAAGGGGAGCTATGGACCCGCTATACCACAGGAACACATTGCCTTTGAGCCTGCTCTGGGTCACTCTAACGTACCGGATTTCTCTCTCTCGTCACTCGCTCGCACACTGCACAGGGGAGAAATGCCCGCAGCATGACTCCACCCGGAAACCGTTTCAGCCACACTTCCATGCCCCTCGCTACGCTGTGAGTGCAATGATTATTTATTTAAAAATGGCCTTTTGAAGGGGAGCTGTGGACCCGCTATACCACAGGATCACCTGTGACATTGCCTTCACATTGTTTTCCTTTTATTTCTGATCCCATAGAGCAGATCAGACACCCAGGCAAACAACACTGAATAATCAATAGCTGCAACTACTTTGCCTGCCCCAACTCCTCACCTGAGTCGGTTTCGTCTGTGTTCAGCAGTGTTTCCCAAACTCGGTCCTGGTGAACCCCTGTGGATGCAGGGTTTTGTTCCAACCAGATTCCTAATCATTAATGCCGGTGAAACTCATCCGGGATAAGTCGGTTTTTCAAACGCAACCGTGTAGCAGATTAGTCTAGCAAGATGTAATAATCCGAGATGAATGCGCGCCCCCGTGCTGAGTGAAAAGCCAATGTATATTGAGTCTAGAAAACATGATCAGCAAGTCTTTGATAGGCTGCAACAAAATGATGAAAGAACGGGCGCATTTTTTTCACACAAGCTGTGTGGGTGGGTGGGTGTGTGTTAGTTACTTGAAGAATTTAAAGATTTAATATGCACAAGCGGTAACACTTCTAAAGCAGCCCAAACCAGAAAAGACGGCTGGCAAAAAGTGGCCGACAAATTAAACACGTGTGCATTGTACTTACTGAAAGCAGCGTTACGGATTTTGCAAATGTTCATTTTTTTACCTCTGGTTAAAAAACATTTAAAAAGCGGCGTATTGGTATGCAGCGTATAAAACAGTTTGTTTGTCGCGGATAATTTGCCTTTTACACGAAGACAATTTCCTGTTAGATTGGCCTTTGCGTTTACAATTAACTAGGCACAGGGCCAAACTTTCAAAAAGATATACATGTATCTGCCAAAACCACTTTTCAGTCACGGACAGTTGTATGTTGCTCTCTCCAGAGTTCCATCTTTTCATTCACTCACTGTTTTATCGTCAAACCCCACCCCTTTTAGACAACTGTGCATTTCCGGAAGTCTTCAGCCATCAATAAATAATTATGCGGCGTATGCCTGCAGGAACACACACACACACACACACAGAGAGAGAGAGAGAATAATAGTTCGTTACATTGATGTAGCGGTGTTCTCAGTAATTCAAAGCGCTATCCACACAGGGAGGAACCGGGAAGCGAACCCACAATCTTCCAGTCTCCTTACTGCAAAGCAGCAGCACTACTACAGCGCCACAAGGCAGTTAAAGAATGCACCGGGCTCGATTTTCTTTTCACTTCTGTTTGCAGCGATCGGGTCGTAGATAGCATTGTTGCAATGTTACTTTCTTGGTGGCTTATTACATTATGGATGTTTCACATGTTCATTTTTTCCCCTGTGCTTAAAAGACATTAAAAAAGTGTTTCTCAACTGTGACTCCGGAACATCTCAGTACGCAAGCTATATTAAGCGTCAACAACGAAGACTCGCTACACCTTAATCTACAAGTACTGACACTTATCCCTACCGACGAAGTAACTTTCACCAGCTTGGCCTCTATTGTCACAGACGATCTTGCTTTCAGTCACGGACAATTATATGTTGCTCTCTCCAGAGGTCTATCTTTTCATTCACTCACAGTCGTATCCTCAAACCCACGCCATTTTGACAACTGTCGTTCAGGAAGTGTTCACCCATCAATACATAATTATGCGGCGTATGCTACGCCGCGGGTTGGCTAGTATAAATAAATGTTGTTGAAATGGCTAAGGTCATGTTTTGATAAGTACTTCCCAAAATCTGGAGAAGAGAACGACTGGATTGCACATACACCTTTGCAGAGTAATATTTCCAAGCAACAAGGTTATCAGTACATGATAAAGAGAAGTTGATCAAACTTTCGACTGATACTACTTCAAGTGCATAATGTAAAGGAAAATTTCTTAGAATTTTTGGGCAGACTCTGATAGAGAATATTAGCTCAACTGCTCATGTAACTGATATGGCTGCTAATAACCAACACAGCATTAAAGTTTTTTTCACCATTTTATGAATATGGAGGTGGTGTAGAGAGCTTTCTTTTCTTATCGGGGATACACTGGTATGGAAGTTCTGAACGGTACCGAGAAATGTTTTTGTCCACCTTTGCCAAAACTGATAACACTGCACAACAATTTTTTTTGAAAAGTCTTGCTTCCTGTAAAGTCTTTTCTGATTGTGGCAGGTACCTACTGGATATGCACAAATATAGTTTTGGTTTTACTGCATCTCGTAGGAACTCTGAGAAATAGACATTTATATGTTTACTGACAATAACGTATTTAGTCACGTTTATGTTTCTGATAAGCTATTAAATTCAACAGAATTAAAAGTGTTTTGCTCCTGATTTTCTTTTGTATTCAATGTTTGGTGCATCACGTTGCAGTGTCCAACAGTAATCAGCAAGCATTGACAGATTCCAGTTGCCCTGGTATCGTTTCTCCATCGTAGCAATGTCCTGGTGAAACCTTTCACCGTGTTCGTCATTGACAGCACCAAGATCTGCGGGGAAGAAGTCCAAGTATGAGTGGAGGAAATGAATCTTGAGTAACATGTTGCACTTCATTGTCTTGTATGCTTTGAGAAGTTTGTCTACCAGCTGAATGTAGTTTGGGGCTCTGTAATTGCCCAGAAATAAAAGACACAGAGCAGATGATAAAGTAGAATGTTGTAAAGAATTCAAAAATGTTGGTGTAATACACATGCAAAGCAGGTTAGAGATAATGGAAGTATGAATATTTGAAAGTCTCAAAAAAATGATAGTAAAGATGGTATTAGCGCAAACAAATGAAAATGATTACTCGGTGAAATAATGGAACAGTGAAAAGAGATCGAATATATTGTTCGGATTTAGACTTTTAGTCGGAGACTTGTAGCTCTTCTAATTCGTGTTGCCATCAGGGAAAAGTATTATTCTTCCAGGAAAATTAAAAGATTGTTGTTTGGTAAAAGTGAAATCCACATACGCTGTCACGCTTGGGTCACAGAGTTGCACAGGTACACAAGAGATTTTAGAGACAGAAACGTTATTCAAACACTTCAAACAAACAAGTCTCTTTCAGGAGTGAATTGAGCTCCATGTGTAGTCAGTGGGGACAGTTCTGTCTCTCAATTAAAATAATAGAAAATCTTCCTCTTCATAGGGGTGTACCTCGGGAATGGGACCCCCAACAGGAACAGAGGATGTCTGGGGGAGAAGAGAGAGACAAGGTAGTGAGAGAAAAGGACAACTGCTGTACAGGCTTTTAAATGTTTGAAGCGCTGCGCGAGAGATGAAGATCACGCGGCACGGCAGCAGTAAGTCAGCAGCTGATCGAGCAAAGAGGACGTTAAAAAAATATATATAAATAAATAAAGTATTTGTTTCCCATTGTATCACCATTTAAGAAGGGGTTTCGGTGGAGTGACCATGTCTCCTTGGGGTGTGTTCAGCCCCCCTCTTCACAACACGAGTGGCAGAGACATGAAGTGGCTGGCGCGTAGTGCAGGCCAGGGGAGTTGGTGAGCGCAAAGGGTGAAAAATGATTGGGAACCATAATTCTAGGTGAAAGAAGCTTCCTAAAATTCCAAAAAAGAGAATTTAAATTAGCACTTGGACCAAATTGTCAAGTGCGTTTAAGCAATCAATGATGTCAGATATGAATAATATGTGAAAGAGCATTGCAAAGAGAGTGCTTCAAGCTGTACAAAATGAGAAGATGCAAGAAAGCGTACAAAGAGAAAAAATGTAACTGATGAAGAAGCATACAGTGGACAAGGAAGTGAAATGTAATTATAACATCCGAATAAATCTGAAGAACTGAAAATTTCCAGACTTGGTGTAGATATTGCAACAAACATTGTTGGGAGTAACCTAGTAGAAGTAATGTTCGTTACAAAGTCAAATTACTTTTTAAAGTAATGAGTAACTTAATACTTAATTTATTGAAGTAAAAATTACTGCATTGCTTAAAAAATGAGGAAAAAACCCCACAAATTACTGCATTATTTTACAAATGTATTTTTTCACAAAGAAATTTCCTTCCGCTTTTGTTATAGCATTCTGCATATCTGCTTCTGGCTGTCTGATGACAGCTAATAGAAAGAGGATAAGTATGTGTGTAGTGTGCATTCAAATGAAAAGAACAAAACAAACATTTTAAATATACATTTAGTCCTGCATATGCTGGGGGTAAATTGAATTTGTTCAGTTTAGGGTCACAGGTAGCCAGTGATTTTCACAGCACTACTGGGTGCAAGGCTAGAACCAATCATGGTGGATGGTATGCCAGTCCTTTGCAGGGTTCATTGTGTGCAGTCTGCAATTCAGTAACAGAAACTTATAAAGTTTCAGTTTAGTTTTTATCCAGCTATTTTCTATAGATATTTTCAAACAGCACAAAAGTAATGCATCATTTGTAACACATTACATAAGTAACTATCTAACATAATTTACCTTTTAATAAAGTAATGAGTAATGTAACTAAGTTACCTTTAAAAAGTACAGTTTCTCACTGCTGCATAGGAAAATGAAACAAATGTCTAGTGACATTCTTCATTAGCATTCATTAAGGTTTCAGTGGAATACCAGTTATCATCCCAAATCTCATTCAATAAATTCTTTGTCTTTGCAAAGATATATGTGATGTAAAGGTGATTTTTCTGGTTCTGTCTAAATGTGTTTTGCAGACTTTGAACACTCATGTGGAAGATGCTTTAAGAATAATGCAGACATGGGTACTTGGCTGCATTATCTTTGCTCCTTTTATTTGGCAGCAAGTATTGCATTAATTCACTTTTTTGTATGTTTATACTTGGCATGGAACGCTCGCACATTTGTCTTTTTTCCTCTTCTGTTAGTAATTTTCATATACAGGGATTCAAGGCCCAGAATGTGGGCACAAGTACAAGTAGCCAAGGTGAGGTCCCCACACTGGGTGGCTGATAAAGTGTTGGACTTGGTGGTATATGAGGACTTCAAAGTAAAACCTTTATTCCTCCATGTAAGGTGTAGTGGGTCTAGGCATTGTGGTTGTGGGTGTGATACCCAGTAAGAAGTGAAGAAGACTAGTGAGTGTCTGAAGATTTCCCAAAACTTTGTTAGGATACTGTAGTTACCAGGCGATAAGGCAACCTTGCCTTTCAAAATCATTGTGTTGCCACTGTGGCCCTTTTCAGGACAAGTAGATGAAAAGTGAAGTAAAGGTAAAGTAGTATATTTATTCATGCTTTCTTTGCTTTTCTTCCACTTTCCCAAAACCAGGTCACGGGGGCAACAGTCTTAGCAGTGAGGCCCATACATTCCTTATACTGTGGGATCCCAAGGCATTCCTTGACAATCTGGGAGAAATAATCTCCTCAGGGACCTGTGTGTTTTCCCCGGGTCTCCTCACAGCTGTTTGTGCCCATAAAACCTCCACAAGAGGGCATCCGGGAGGCATCCGTATCAGATGCCTGAACTAACTCAGTTGGCCTCTCTCAATGCTAAGGTCAGCTGGCTCTATTCCCTGCCTCTCCTGTGTCTGCGCATCTCGCCCTATCTCTAAATGAGAGCCAAGCCACCCTGTGAAGAAAGCTTATTTTGCCCACTTGTACCTTCAGTCTCATTGTTTTGGTCATTGCCCAATGCTCATGACGATGGGGGACGGTAGAAACGTACATTAACCTGTAAATCGAGAGCTTTGCCTTTAGACTGGGCTCCTTCTTCACCACTACAGATCACTATAGTGGCCGTATATATGTGCTCGCTGCCCCCATCCTTCTGTTGATTTTACCAACCCTTTTTTTCTTCACTCATGTACAAGACCACAAAGTATTTAATCTTTTCTACCTGCAGTAACTCGCATCCTTTTCGTAGAGGATGGACCACCTTTTTTTTTTTTTTTTTTTTTTTTTTTTTTTTTTTTTTTTACTGAGAATCATGGCTTGGAAATGCGTATCTTCATCCCTGCCGCTTCACACTCAGTCACAAACCATCCCAGTGTGTGCTGGAGTTCACAGCCCAATGACATCAACAGAACCACGTCTTCTATAAAAATCAGGGATGCAGTGCTAAGGCCTCAAAACTGGACCGCCTGCCGTCCTCAGCTGAGCCTTGATATCCCATCCATAAGAGGTATACTGTCAATGCTCCCAGCATCTCCACAAAATCCCTCGAGGAATACTGTCATACGATTTCTCTAGATCCACAAAACACATGTAGACTGATTGAGCATACTCCCATACCCCCTCAAGAATCCTCATAAGGTTAGAGAGATGGTCCACCTTTCTACGGCCTGGATGGAATCCACATTGCTCCTCCTGGATCTGAAGCTCTACAACTGGGAAGAGTCTCCTTCCTAGTATCCAAGCATAAGTATTTTCCAAGAAGGCCAAAGGAGTGTAATCCCCTGATAGTTGGAGTACACCCTCCATCCCCATTTTTAAAAATGGAGACCACCACCATGGTCTGCTACCCCCAACCCTCCACACACACAGGCACAGCTCCCTATTATCATGCAACATTGAAAAGTCTTGTTAGCTAGCTTGTCAACAATATCCAGAGCCTTCAGCATTTCTGTGTGGCTCTCATCCACCCCTGGGGCCTTGCCACAACAGAGTTTCTTAACTACCACAGGGGAATGGGCATTGATTCCCCCATCAGCTTCTGGGCCTGCCTCTTCCACAGAGAGCTTGTCCGTAGGGTTCAGGACCTCCTCAAAGTGTTCCTTCCATTGCCAGATAACATCCTTTGTCCGGGTCAGCACTCTCCACCCTTGCTGAGAACAGTCTCGGTGAAGCCCTGCCTTTCCTTTCCGAGTCACCTGATGGTTTGCCAGAATGAGTTAAGAGTCAGTTTGTGTGTCTGTGTTCCAGTCTGGCAAGACCTTTGCCTTCTACTGCTTACCAGATCACATTGCACCTGGCCTCTATTCCTCCTGCAGGTGGTGAATTCACAGGAGGGCAGTCCCACACTGCAATTTATGTCTGTTTCTGACCTGGATCCATTGCAGGCTGGCCTGGTTTTGGCAGATACAGGCATATCTTTTTGAAAGTTTGGCCCTGTGCCTTATTAATTGTCATTGCAAAGGCCAATCTAACAGGAAATTGTCTGTGTGTAAAAGTAAAAGGCAAATTTGAATCTGATGGGGTCAGGAATATCCGGGGAATAAGGATAGTTTGTGAGGTAGCAGCCATGATAGTCTTACACTCCAGTACATTGCGGTGAATGCTGGTAACAGAAAGTCTAGTGCCATTACAGAGACCTTTTGCTGGCAGGAGGTTTCTGAGAAGCATGATGACTGAACCAATTTTAATTTTGAGTTTATGCGGAGGCATGCCAGTGGGAGTAAGACTATTAAATTCTTCGGGGAATGAAAGTTGATCTGCAGGATCGTCTGTGACGATGGAGTCAACGCTGGTGAAAGTCACTTCGTCGGTAGGGATAAATTTCAGCACTTGTTCATTAAGGTGTAGCGAGTCTTCGTTGGTGTCGCTTAATATAGCTTGCGTGCTGAGTTGTTCCAGAGTGACAGTTGAGAAGTCGATGTCGCCATACTGTAGCATAGACCAAAGCGAGTGAGGATGTGTTTGGTGAGGTGTTGGGGGCGGGCACATGAGCAAACAGTACCTCGAGAGTGAGGGTGGACGTGGGAGGAGGGTTAAAGTTGGTGGGCGGGGCTCTGTCGTGCAGTTCCCCATGACGCGGGAGGAGGGTTAGAGTTGGCGGGCGGGGCTCTGTTGTTCGTATCCCATGGTCGGGTGACTTGGTGGATTATATATAGAAAGCAGCCAGAACCGAAAAGAACAATGAAAAGTCAACGTGGCTCAGAGGTGCATGTGGACTGTAGCAGAGACGAAAGCGACTGAGGTGGTGTTTGGTGAAGTGTGGGCACATGAGCAGGCAGTGTGCATGCCTCGAGAGCGAGGGTGGACGCGGGACGAGGGTTAGAGTTGGCGGGCGGGGCTCTGTCGTGTGTATCCCATGGTCTTAGAGTTGGTAGATAGAGGCATGTCTTTTTGAAAGTTTGGCCCTGTGCCTTATTGTCATTGCAAAGGCTAATCTAACAGGAAATTGTCTACATGTAAAAGTAAAAGGCAAATTTGAATCTGATGGGGTCAGGAAATTGTCTGCGTGTAAAAGTAGAAGGCAAATTTTAATCTGATGGGGTCAGGGAAATCCGGGGAATAAGGACAGTTTGTGAGGTAGCAGCTGCGATAGTTTTACACTCCAGTACATTGCAGTGAATGCTGGTAACAGTCAGACAGACAGGCAGGCAGGCAAGCCAACAAAAACACTATGCTCTTAGAATAGTATGAATCAGGTTTTTGTAGACAAAGGTTTTCCCTGTTCCTGCAGGACCATCTAAGAAGAAGCATGTTTGTCGTGGATGGGAATCGCTGTATGCAGCGTCTAAAACAGTTTGCGAGGGTGGACGCGGTGGTGCGTATCCCATGATGCGGGAAGAGGGTTAGAGTTGGCGGGCGTGGCTCTGTTGTGCGTATCCCATGGTCTGTCTTGCGTGCCATGGTTGGCTGCTTAGTGAATTGTTGGTGGGCGTGGCTCTATTGTGCGCATGCCATGGTCGGCTGCTTAGTGAATTTTATATATATATATATATATATATATATATATATATATATATATATATATACACACATATATATATACACATATATATATATACACATATATATATATATATACACATATATATATATATATATATATATATATATATATATATATATATATATATATATATATATATATATACACACACATATATATATGTTTTAATACTCTTAGTGAACTATTTCTTAATTGTCAAAAGTATGAGAGTATATACACAAGTATTTTTAGATTTTGTTTTAGAAAGGCAGTATATTGTACATTGGAAATGTTTACTAATACAAACTGAATTGTATTTTAAATTTTTAATACACAGAATAGATTTCTAAATCGCAAGGAAATTTAGTATGTTGTAACTGTCATCCTAACTTTTCTAATTTATTTGTATCCATTGCATTAGCCCATACTGTACTAAATTTATAATGATTTATGAAATTAAGTGAATCCTGAGGGGGTAAAAAAGTTAAGGTGTAGCAGTTTATTGAAATATTATAATATTTGGTTTATTTTCAGAGAATGACTAGCAGTAGCAGCTCTCCCAGCCTACTAAATGACAGTGCCAAGACATATAACACACATGGTAAGTTGTTTTTTTTTTGTTGTCATCTCTAAAAGTATTTTTCTGTTACTTTGCTTATAAATTGAGGAATGGCTGCTCAGTTGTTATCAATGATTAGTGCCCCGTCCGGGGATTGTTCCTGTCTTGCATCCAGTGCTTGCTGTGATAGGCTGTAGCTGCCCCACAACCTTGCCCTGGATAAGTAGGTAAGGAAGATGGATGGATGCCTGTATCCTTCAGTTCTTGTCACTTGATTACATACTACATACCAGCATAACATTATCTTACAGTGAAGCACACTCGTGCATTATCAATCCAGCACCAGCAGGCAATTTTTGCAACATTAAGAAATAAGTTTCTATATAGTGAAAGAATATAAGCAATTGCAAGTGTGCCTTTTTCCATGATTATTGTCATGTTGTCTACAGAACAGGGACATCAATTCAAATCTGGGCATCAACATTTAGTAATGACACTTTCCGATGACTTTCAAAGGTGAGTCCACGCCCCTGAGTCCAAGTACCGCCTACCCCTTGTCCTGGTAGAAGAAAACGAAACGGGGTAGTTGGTGAACTATCATGCACAGCTGGTCAACTTTGAAAATGGCTAAATCTCACAATGGTTTTCTTTTTTCTTTTTTACTACAGTATCTTTAAACAACATGGATATGGTGTTTTGAAATATGTGTGTTATCTCAAGAAATGACTCAGTACTCAGTAACATTTTTATCTTTATAATAGATGTATTCAGTAAATTTTAAGGGTTTTCATTATAATGGGACTATGGTACCCGTCACCTCCATTATAAAGTGCAAGAACAGACTAGTTATTTATTTATTTTTTTAAATGTATAAATATGCTTAAATTTAGGATGCATTTTCATTTATCAAGCTAATATATGCAATGATTGTGAAGAAATAACTTTGACTTCAGAAATACCAAATGTATCCTTTAACCCTGCTCCTGAAGTTGCCTACAAAAAAGCTTCATAAGATGAGTGAAAAACCATTGATAGACAATACTCATTATAGGGTGACACTTTTGGTTTTTTAGTGGGATAAAATAAAGCGTTGAAAATTAATAACAAATAAAAGTATTATAATTAAATGAACAATTAAAACAAAGGATATAAATAAGTACAAAATCAGATACTTATTTCTAAAATACATATTTCAAATTTCTAAGGAAAAGCTTGTAGTTTGAGATGACAACATGGTGGTGTTGTTTGCTAAGGCTACCAGGAGCGTTTTCAACCCTGAGAAAAAATGAACACGGTATCAGACAGTAAAGAGAAAATGCAGCAGTATATCCCAAATGAAAATATTGATGTAATCAATTTCCATTGTGGCCAAGATGTAACCAGTGTGATATTATATATTGTAGTTTAACGGTAACATACAAAATCTGCCAAGTTCCTAACGTAAAAGCACAAAGCAAGGTACAAAATGCAGGGTAGTCCTGAGCAGTCTTGGGTACCTTAATTAACCGTTTAAGACCCCAAGAGCCTCAAAATCAACTTTGGTGGTCCCCTGAAATATATAAATAAAATAAATGGTGTTATAAATTAGTGGCCATTACTCATTAGCAAAAAAGTATTGTATTATCTGCCAGCTAACTCTCTGTAGAATGATGTGGTAATCTGCCTACCAGGCATTTATACTTTAAAGGGGAAAAAGCCCTAATAGGGTAAGTTCAACTTTTGCAGAATAAAAAGTTAAAGCATTTACCTGTTTAAATTGTTGAAGTGCAGGGTGCGCTTTAGCAATCATTTTTAGCTTTGGCAGGTTCATACAGTGGGACACTGGTGACAGTTCGGGCACAACTCCAAGTCAGGCCTGCACGTACCCCATCAGAAAGGCAAGCTTCTTTTTAGCCCTGCCGTTAGCAAAGAGAAAGGTGCGGAGCATTTAGTTAGTGCATGCATTAATGTGAGAAGAGGATCCCAGAATAAAGTCCCAAGAGAAAGTAACTTACTTTCATAATGTGTATTGGCTCGTCCGAGGGGAAAGTGTCAGGATGCATTGAAGTTTGTGCTCGCACGTGAGGATGCTAGCTCTATTTAATATATGCCTTGCAAGGATTGAGGGGAGCACTTGTTTCAGTTGCGATTGGTATAAGGGAGCAGCATGTCACAGGATTAGCTGAAGGTTATTTCTTGCCTCTAGGGCTTGTCTTTTGTACTCGGTGGTGTGGTGGTATAGTTCATTTTTTAATATACTAAACAATGGCTTCTGCTTTAATTGTATATACTGTATTTTCTTCTAGTATAGAAGTATAGATATCTTCTGGTTGAAGTATTGTTTTGGTGGAGGTATTTATATAGATTTAAGGTTTGTGGTGCACTTTTTGTTTTTCTTGGATATACACTTTGTTTTTTTAGATATTTTTTTGTAAATTCTTTGGTCTTCATTGTGTATAGTTTCTTTCTGCATTGTTTTTGAATGAGACATTATTTTTGTGTTTTTGTGCACCTGTAAATAAAACCCACTTTTTTCTTTTGGAATTTACCACCTATTTGTGTCTGTGTCTCCATGTCTGACTTCTCTTAAGTCTGATCCCTGTCGGTCCCACACTACAAGGCGCCCACTATGTAGTCTGGTGCCAACCTTGCCACTACACAGGGTGTCACATTTTGGTGGCAGTGGTAGGATCGATCAGGTGTTGCGAGAGTGCAGACAGTATTTTTGTTTTTGGAGTACTGATGAAGATAGTTTTGGCAGTATGACTCCTAAGAAGGTGCAGGAGGTCGTTGTTTGTTCACAAAGATTGGACTCGGGAGCAGCCCAGGCAGTTGAGGGCCCCAACATCACTGGAGATGTCCGTGTGGTAGAGTCACTTTTACGACAGTTCATCGCCATTGAAGAGGACAGGGATCAACGGATGAAGCAGCGCATTAGGAGCTTGCAGCACCATTTCACTTAGTTGCAAGAACAGGTGAACTTGGTCCAACTGTCCAGTTCCTCAACTCCAGACGAACCTACAGAAAGATGTAGAGGCTCGCCTGCAAGAACATGGGAATACCCTTGCTTGGTGTCATTTAAGGAGCCAGAGAATAGAGAACATTACCTGTTGACTTTTGAGCGGATGGCTACAGTGTGTAACTGGCCAAGATCAGACTGGGCAAACAGGAAGCCAGAGTGGCATTTCTGGCCATGCCAGTGGACAATATGACTCATTAAAAGCTGCCATCATTTCAAAATATTAAATTAGCATAGAAACTTACTGAGTAAGATTCCATTCTGTCAAATGGAAAGTAGGTCAGTCCCCAAAAGAACTTTTTACACTTCTAAATGAGTTGTGCACAAAATGGTTACAGTCACATAAGCATTCGGTAGAAAAAAAAAATTGACTTTATTGTGTCGGAGCAGCTTTTACAGGTTTTTGATACCAAACTTTGGACCTGGTTTGAGGAGCATTGTCCAAAGACCTTCAAGGAAGTGGCTGAACTTGCAGAGTTCTTCATGTGTGCCCATTGTCTGAGGATCCTGAGAAAAGAGGAAAAAAGTCAATTTGAGGCCCAGACAAACAGTCAAGCCCACAGGTATGTCTTGGGTTGATGTGGGTCGTGGTTCTACCAGTATAGTTAGCCCACCTAGTCAGGAAACCAGGAAGGTTGGGTTTGTCATGGCTGTGGACTGAAAGGCCACATGATTAGATCTTGTCCGAACAGATGCAAAGAAACAAAACTTTGTTTTATCCCTTGCCCTCTACCTGAGAAGAATTCCCCTTTTGGAGTCAGAGCAGAGCATTGCATTGAGGTGTGTCCATCATGACAAGGTCACCTATACTCTAGTTAAAGTGAAACTGGAGATACAAAGTTGCCAATGGGTTTCATAGACAATATTCCTTACCCAGTACTGCTCGGGTTGGATGTGCCAGAAATTGAAGACTTCCTACAAGGTACTCTGCAGGAGGAGACTCTGGTGGTCACAAGGGCCCAAGCAGCACAGCAAAGTGCCCAGGTGGGTTGGGACTTGCTGCCGTTTGGGTAAGCAGAGAGTAAAGGCACAGTCTGTAAAGGCTGTAGTCAGCGAAGGCGAGGGAAGCTCTGGGGCGTTACTCAGAAATGGGGCGAACTCATACTGCCTTTGAGTATCTCAGGTAAAAATTGTGACGCACTTAGTGGGATTACCCCATTCTTCACACATACTTTGACAAAGCCTCAAAGGTTGTACAATCTAAAACTGGAGAGCAATTTGTCCTCGGGGATAACATTCTCTACCACTAGGACGAATACAGGCAGAGGCTGATGTTGTCTTCTAGTGTGTGAGGAATAAATGCTGTACCTAAGCCATAGCATCCCATGGTCAGGTCACTTAGGGCAGGTGAAGACTTCAGTCCAGTTGTTTTGTCATTTCTATTGGCCGAGATGGACTAAGGATGTGGGCAACTACATTAAAACTTGTGCAGAATGTCAGAAGGTAGAACTGTGAAGAGAGGGGATAAGGTTCTATTCTTACCATTACCAGTGATAGAAGAGCCTTTCACCCATATGGCAGTTGACCTAGTGGGTTCTCTAGAACATAGCCGTGCTGGAAATGGGTATATTTTAGTAGTGTGCGACTACACAACTAGGTTCCCAGGGGCCTTTCCCTTGAAAAAGACCAATGCCAGCAGTATAGTCACAACACTCATGCAGCTATTTTCCAGAGTAGGAATCCCTAGGGAGATGCTTACAGATCGGGTAAATTTAACAACCAAATAAAGCAGGTGAATAGCTTACTAGGCATCAGGGGGTTGAGGACCTCACCCTATCACCCGCAGACAGAAGGCCTGGTAGAGTGAAATAATACCACCCTGAAACAAATACTGCAGAAGTTTGTGAATGAAACCAGGTCAAATTTGAACCAATGGCTGCCATATCTATTGTTTGCTTACCAGGAGGTTCCACAAGCATCCACCAGGTTTTTCCCATTCAAGCTTTTGTATGGTACTAATGTGTGAGGACCTCTTGCAGTCCTAAAAGAATCCCTAGAGGGCGAAAAAGACAGAACTGAGTTACAGAATGTGCTACATTTTTTCCTTAAGTTACAGGAAAGATTTGCTAACCTGTTTCACCTGGTAAAAGAAAATATGGAGAGTGCACAAGCCAAACAGAAGTTATAGTATGGCAAGGCAGTCAAAGACCAAGAACTCACTTTCGGACAAAAGGTACTGTTATTATTGTCACACATCAGAAAGCAGTTTGCTAGCCAAGTGGCATGAGCCATACACGGTGACTGCATAAAAAGGGCCTGTCACATATGAAATTGAGATGCCTGATTATCCCAGTAAGCCAAAACAGACTTTTCACATTAATGTGTGAATGGCATGAAAATGCTAATCCTTCCTATCAGTTTTTGATTCATAGTGTCCTGGTAGAGGTAGAAGAGCATCTGGCAGAAACAAAGAGAAAAGAAGTATTGGATATAATTGTTTGGTTCCCCCTGCCCAGTAAGACCAATTTTATTCAACATGACATACGCCTTACCTCCCCAAGTCCTGTGCGAACAGCATACCGCAGAATCCCTGCATGATTGCAGGAGGTTTTCCGTAAGGAGCTGAACCAGATGAAACAACTAGGGATCATCAAACCATCTGTGAGTGACTGGTATAGCCCTGTAGTCCTCGTACCTAAGAAGAATGGACAGATGTGCTTCTGTGTGGATTGCATTAAGCTTAATGCCATATCATCTGTTGATACTTAAACCACATGCCTAGGGTGGATGAGCTGGTGGAACAGCTGGGTACTGCAAAATATTTAACAACTATTGTTCTGTGCAAGGGTTATTGACAGGTTCCACTTACTGAGGAAGAAAAACTGCTCACCGCTTTTAGAACACCAGAGAAACTGTATCAGTTTACAGTGATGCTGTTTTGTCTGCATGGAGCAGCAGCCAACTTCCAGCGCCTCATGGACAAAGTGCTGCAAGGGGCAGAGAACTATGCTAGAGCGTACATAGACAGTGTGGTAGTGTACAACAAAACTTGTGTTTGATCGTCTCACATCTGCTAGAATGGTGAAAAACCCAGGGAAAACTGATTGCCAAAGCAGAAGTGCAGTGTATCAAATGGGGCGGTCTCATCCGGTCCCAATTGGACAAAATGGCTGCAATCAAGGATCAGAGGATTTTCTCAGACCAAAAGGCAGGTCAGGTTGTTCCTTGGTTTTCAGACTCTGCAGTGCCCCTCTCTGACTTGCTGAAAGGCAAAGCACCCCGGAACATCAAATGGACAGAAAATTGTGACAAAACTTTTAATACAGTGGAAGAGATCTTCTGTAAAGGCGTGATGTTACACTGTCCTGATTTTAACCAACCTTTTATTTTACAGGTAGATTTCTCAGGAGATGGTTTAGGAGCAGCTTTGATACAAGGGGAAGAGTGAAGGACAATTTTGCTTAATAGCAGAAAACTGTTTGACAGAGAAGTATGCAACTTTAGAAAAGGATGGGCTTGTGATCAAATGGACAATAGACAGTTTGAAGTATTAGCTTTTGTCAAATGAGTTTGTAGTGGAGAGCGACTACGAAGGTACTCCAATGCTTGGGTGGCTCACTGGTATTTGGCACTCAAGCCTTATCGATTTCAGGTCTGCCATGAGTCGGGGGAAAAAGAACCTAGTAGCAGATTATTTATCCCATCCTAACGGACAAGAGTCTTAAGGGAGAGGGTTTGTGGTAATCTGCCTACCAGGCATTTACACTTTAAAGTGGGGAAAAGTCCTAAAAATAGGGTAAAGTCAACTTTTGCGGAATTAAAAGTTAAAGTGCTTACCCGTTTATATTGTTGATGTGTGGAGTGTGCTTTTGTGATCATTTTTAACTTTGGCTTCAGCAGGATCACTCAGGGGGACGCTGGCGACAGGGCGGGCGTGCCTCCAGGTCAGGCCTGCCGAAGGGTGCTGCATGTACCCCATCATAAAGACGAGCGTCTCTTTTTAGTACATGCATTATTAGTGTGAGAAGGGGATCCCAGAATAAAGTCCTAAGAGAAAGTAACTTACTTTCATAATGTGTATTGGCTAGTCTGAGGGGAGCGCCCTAGGATGTGCTCAAGTTCGCACTCGTGCTCGCTCGCGAGGCCATTAGTCCTATTTAATACATGCCTTGCAAGGACTGAGGAGAGCACCTATGCAGAATGCACCTACGTCCGTTGCGATTGGTTTAAGGGAGTAGCATGTCACAGGATTGGCTGAAAATTTGTTCCCTGTATATAAGAGACACTTCTGCCTCTAGGGGTTGTCTTTAGTACTCGGTGTTGTGGTGGGTATAGTTCATTCTTTAGTATACCAAAGGGCGGCTTGTGCTTTTCTTGTATATATTTTCTTGTTGTATAGAAGCATAGATATTTTCCTGGTTGAAGTATTGTTTTGGTGGGGGTATTTACTGTATATGGATATTGGGTTTATGATGCACTTTTTGTTTTTCTTGTATTTACTTTTTTTTGGAATTTTTTTTTTTGTGAATTCTTTGGTATTCACTTTGGTATTCATTGTGTGTAGTTTCTTCCTGCTTGTTTTGTTCTTTAGGAATACTACAATTTTGTGTATATACATTTTTGTCATGTATTTTTTTATTACTGAGACTGACAGCTTCACTGTAAAAATAATTCACTGTTTTTGATTGGGACATTATATATAGGTGCACAAAAATACAAAAATAAAATCCATTTTTGTTTTGAAAATTACCACCTATTTGTGTCTGTGTCTCCATGTCTGACTTCTCTCAAGTCTGATCCCGGTCGATCTCACACTACAAGACGCACTACTGCCAGCCTTGCCACTACACGGGTATCACAAATGGGTAGTAAGGAAGGCGTCTGCAAGTTCATGACAGACTCAATGAGTCTAGATGCTTGAGTAGTAGCAGCTCCTCCATAAGCAAGCAGAACACACATACCTTGGTGTGCCTTAAGAGGGTTTGAGAAACTTTCAGAGGAAAAAAAATATAAATAGGAATAAACCCAGCTGCCTTGCTGGTGTCCAGAATGCTGAAGAGTGTGTCCCCTCAGAGAAAGTGGTATGTATTGACACGTTAAGAGTTTACATTGCAGGAGAACACTGCTTTACCCTTAAAATGACTTGCTTCTGCCTAGTGCACCCTTAACTAACTAGAGCTACAGTGTTGGTCTGGAACACAGTTACCTTAATCCACATAATGAATTAGCCAATTTCAAGTTTCATACGTGTTCCAAAATGTGGCAGTTCTGCTTAAATCTGGTCAGTAGCTGAATTGAACTGAACTCCTTTATTGTCATCCACAAAGCCATAATCTTCCCATAAAATTACAAAAATAGCACAATTAAACAATAAAAATTTACAATATAAAAACAGAAGTAAAATGTACATATACATATAGTGCAAAATGCTCTATGGAGCTTAATGGACTGATTGAGTGCTTTTATAGTTCTTGGGATGAAACTGTCTCTGAGCTCGAGGTCTGTTTATGAAAGGCTCTGTAGCATTTGCCAGATGGGAGAAGTTCAAATAGACTGTGGCATGGATGACGGGAATCTGTGCAGGTGCTTGTGGTTTTCTTGAGGCAGTGCGTGCTGTAGATGACCTCCAGGGCAGGAAGCTGCACCTCGACAACCCTCTGCACTCTCGACACAACCCGCTATAGAGCTTTCTGGTCAGCTGAGATAACACACAAACTATGGGTTAAAATACTCTCTGTGGTGCAGTTGGTAGTTGGTCAGTAGCACCCGTCGAGGAAGGCCAACTTTTTTCGACATTCTTAAGATAAACAGCCATTGATGTGTCTTTTTCAGCAGTATTAGCTGTCCATGAAAGGTCCCTAGTGATATATAAGCCCAGGAGCTTAAAGCTTAATACACTCTCCACCCTGTCTTCATTGCTGAAAATTGGAGTGTGATCCGCATCACGTGATCCCCTGAAATCAATGATGATTGTTGAGAGAGAGGTTGTTCACTGAGCACCATCTCACCAGATTTTTCACCTCTGCTCTGCAGGCTGATTTGTCAATAATGGAATTTAGCCCAATCACTGTTGTGTCATCTGCAAATTTAATGATGGTATTGGTGGTATATTCAGGTACACAATAGTAAGTGAAGAGGTAGTAAAGGATGGGGCACTGTACACTGTGCCCGTGATCAGGGTTATGAACAGTGTTTTTATATTGGTATTTGTCTTCCAGCTTGTACTCAACTTTGAGTTAGTGTGTCGCATACTGTTTGAAGTTTCAACATGACCCAAGAAAAAGAGAGGGCAGTACCATTTAATCCTATGGCACAAACTTGGTATTATAGGTCACTGTTTCCCTGCTGCACCCAACAGCTTTAAAAGGGAAAAAAAACAGACTGGCAAAAGTGCTGATGTTTTATTAAAACACATTACATACCATTGATACAAACAAATATAAGAGTTGTATCAATTACTAGATAACAACTAGCAGTCTAAAAAAATGTATATCTACTTTAGGGTTGTTGTGCTGAAGCAACCATTTATATCATGAGTGGGGTACAGAGAGGAACATCTCTGCTTGTCACATTTACCCAAGGGATACAGAGTTCACACATGTCTTTCAAGCAGGGACTTGCTAATACAATATTATTGCTATACTCCAAGGGTCAGCAACCTCTTCTTACTAAGTGTCAGTTTACAAGCATTTAGTCAACTGGTGTGAAAGAGGACAATAGCAGATAATGATACTTAAATGACACTTAAAACGTGTTCATATTAACTGTTAATGTGAATGGTAAACTGGACTTGCAGTTTCAGTATGATCCCTGTCTTCATCTTTCAGTACTTACTTGTGCTGTGTCTGGCTTGTAGGATGTTAATTTCAGTTGTACACACACTTGTGAATGATCTTTTGTGAATCGACTGTGAGATGGATATAACATGTGTCAAGTAAAGCTAATGCGCTTAGGCCTGCACTGTGTGACTTTATATAGTGTTTTGAGATATCCTATAATTTCAGTCAAAAACGTAAATTATAGTAACCTTCACTCCTCTAGCTCCAAATAGTTCATCCCTTCTCTTCTGAAAATGTGCAGATCACATCGAATCACTCAACAAACTACTCCAAAACCTTCTTGCCACTGAGCCATCCCACAAGGCAGTGGAGAGTGAAATCCTTGTAAACACTGTCCATCTCCTCCAGTAGCAATCAAAAGTGTTCGTGGGTTAATGATTGACCAACAAGAGAGTTTAACAATTGTTGCAACTGTTTCTGTAACAAATGTCGAATCAGATATTTTGGTACAAAGATTTTCCTGGTGAATAATGCAATGAAACTTCATAGCTGGGTGACCAATCTGATTTTTAATTAAGCTTGTAAACCCCCTCTGCATTGTTACCATAGCAGGGGTGACTGTTGCAATGGTGAATATTTTGTTCATGTGTATACCACTTCTCTCATAGTTGGGTAAAAGTTCTTGCCACATCGTCTCCTTTAGTAGAGCTATACATAGGCCTAAGATAGATAAATTCCTATCTTGTAGCAGTTCCATTGCAGTATCTTGCAAAAACATCTAGATGTGAGATGTCATGGATAACCACACTTTTATTAATAGCCACAATGAAAACAAGTACATCTTTCAGTGCAACTGATAGTGGGAAATTGACTTTTTGCCATTTTAGAAATCCACTGTTTCTGTGGTTCCTGCTGAAACGAACAAATCTTTAATTTTGGACAATAATTGTTTTTTTATTTTGCAATTCTTCAGATAAGTCATTTCATTGCTTAAGATTGTTTCAAGATCTCTGTCTGTAAACTGTATTTGTAGATAAATTCTAAGTGTTTACAGCTACCTTCTTTAGCCTGATTCTTAGCATTGCATAGGGTTTTAAACAAACATTTGCTTTTCATGTGCTCCTACTGCTCTGCTGATAAATTCTTCTCTGTCTGCGATTGTCTCATGCTTTGTTTCGACACCATACACTCAATGTTCAGCACACATCATTTTCACACCACAGAATATATGCTGGTTAATCATCTTTTGCAACACAACCAAACTCATTCGTAGACCACCAGAGTTGAAAAGAATTACTGCTACACGTGCCTGCCATTTGGCACTGCATTAACAAAAGGCTGCCTCTGTTAGATGCTTTCGGCACTGTTATGGTTGCTGTTATGTATATGTAGACATTTCACTGTTGATCTTCCATTTGCCACTGAAAAACGGCATTGCGTGTGTGAGATTGCCGTACTATACTTTATCCATCCATCCATCCATCCAGATTTATTGCACCACAGTCCACATAGAGTCATGACGTCTTTACAGTGACACTTTAAACGGTTTTGTTTTATTGCATGTGCATCTTTCAACTGGTCACTGTATCATTCTTCTGGGGATGAAGGGGACTTGAAGGGATGTTTTCCAAAGTTACTCTGTTGCTCGGCATAAAACCGTTTTGAGTACCTAACCGTAAAAAGCAAAACAACTCTTCCCAATCAGATGTGGTTTTGACAAATGATACAGGTTTTTGAACTGCTGTATGCTGTACCTACCAGAAAGCAGTTTAGTGAAGTTACTGTACCTAGGCTATATGAAGATCTTAAGCAAAGCATCGGCGCAACTCTCAGGCCAATGGAAAGAATAGCCCTAACTTGGGACTGCTATACAACCAGGGCAGCAGATTACTACGTGACAATCAAACATTAAACACGTATTAGCCCCTATTGTGGATATGTTGCAGACAAGTGCCCTGGAAGCTAGTCACACCCGGAGCAATCTTACTGCCTATATATTGAGCTGCTGAGATGACTTACTGTTGTCCCAAAAACCTTCCTAGCATTTCCAGTATGCTGTTCAATTGCAAGACAGCATCAATCACAGCTTTGGTGTGACGAAATCCAATAAACATTGCTTCTGTTTAAGCATGTGGCTAGCTGTACTGCTATGATGGAATAAGTTTGCAATATGCCCTACCAGGCAAAGCAAGCAGGCAATTGTTGGAATTTTCAGAGCAGCCTGCCAATACAAAAGCGAGCATGTGCACAAAGCAGCCAACTTGAAATAGCTCCATAATAGCAGTGTTGTCAGTCATGACGGCTGGTTCTTTTTCTTTTATGTTACATTCATTCAGTGCCACTGTCAACAAGCACAAGCATCAGCTCTAGATCCTTATTTTAAAATGCTTTCTTTTTGTCTGAGGACTGTGAGGACATATTTTCGAGGCTGACTAACATGACTGCTGCAAAAAAGCAGCTAAACCTCTACAACAACATTTATTTATAGAGCACATTTTCATACAAATAATGTAGCTCAAAGTGCTTTACATGATGAAGAAAGAGAAAAAAGACAAAATAAATAAGAATTAAAATTAGGGAACTTTAATTAACATAGAATAAAAGTAAGGTCAGATGGCCAGGGAGGACAGAAAAACAAAAAAAAACTCCAGACAGCTGGAGAAAAAAATTAAATCTGCAGGGGTTTCCAGGCCACCCAACCCCCCATAGGCATTCTACCTAACATAAATGACCTCAATCAGTCCTCATTGTATTCAGGGTTCTCATGGAAGAATTTGATGATGATGGTCATGTGGACTTCTGGCCTTTAATCCATCAGTGTAGGGACATCACAGTGCTTTGATTAGGTGGTGGTGGCGTAGATCACCACCACAGAAAACCGGAAAAAGAACAGAAGAGAAAGTAGGTTTTAGTATGGATTTTGGAGCCACCATGAATAATAATGATAGATAATTGAATATACAGAGCTTCAGGTTTTAACTAAGATGAAGCTACGAGAAAGCCATGTTAAAGTAATTTGTTTTCAGCAGTGTTTTAAAGTGCTCCACTGTATTAGCCTGGCGAACTCCTATTGGCAAGCTATGCCAGATTTTAGGTGCATAACAGCAGAAGGCCTTCTCATCATGTCTTTTAAAGTTTAGCTCTTGGAATTCTAAGTAGACACTCACTTATGTGAATTTCCCCTTGGGATTAATAAAGTATCTATCTATCTATTTGAAGATCTAAGGTTACGATTTGGAGTGTAAGGTGTAAAACATTCCGAAATCCAAGATGGAGCAAGATTATTTAAGGCTTTGTAAACCATAAGCAGTATTTTAAAGTCAATTCTAAGTGACACAGGTAACCAATGTATTGATATCAAAACTGGAGAAATGTGCTTGGATTTTCTTTTCGTAGTTAAGATTCTAGCAGCTGCATTCTGCACTAGTTGCAATCGATTTATGTCTTTTTTTGGGTAGTCCTGAGAGGAGTGCGTTACAGTAATCTAGTTGACTGAATTGTGAATTTCCCCTTGGGGATTAATAAAGTATCTACCTACCTACGTACCTACCTACCTACCTGCCTACCTACAAAAGCGTGAACAAATTTCTCAGCATCTTGCAAAGTTATAAGAGGTCTAACTTTTGCTGTATTAAGTGAAAAAATGCTGTCCTAGTAATCTGATGTGTGATTTAAAATTCAGGTCAGAGTCAACAGTTACCCCTAAATTCTTTTTACCTCCATCTTGACTTTTAATCCTAATGCATCAAGTTTATTTCTAATAACCTCATTATATTCATTATTGCCAATCACTAAAATTTCTGTTTTCTCTTTATTTAGTTTAAGAAAATTACTACTCATCCATTCAGAAACACAAGTAAGACATTGTATCAGTGAATCAAGAGAGTCGGGGTCATCAGGTGCTATTGATAAATACAGTTGTGTGTCATCAGCATAGCTGTGGTAGCTCACGTTATGCCTCGAGATAATCTGACCTAACAGAAGCATGTAAATCGAAAACAGCAGCCGACCCAGGATAGAGCCTTGTGGAACACCATATAGAATATCGTGTCTTTGAAATATAATTACCACAACTAACAAAGAATTTTCTACCTGCCAGGTAAGATTCAAACCAATTTAAGACACTGCTAGAGAGGCCCACCCATAGACTCTAAGGCGATTTCTAAGAATATTGTGATCAATGGTATGAAATGTGGCACTCAGATCTAAGAGGATGAGAACAGATAAACGGCCTCTGTCTGTATTTACCCGCAAGTCATTTACTACATTAATGAGTGTAGTTTCTATACTGTTATTTGTTTTGAAACCCCGGCTGAAACTTATCAAGAATAGCATGTTTATTTTGGTGATCATTAAGCTGCATAATGACTGCCTTCTCTAGAATATTACTTAAGAAAGGCAGGTTAGAAATGGGTCTAAAAGTTTAAAAAGCAGAGGAGTCAAGATTATTTTTCTTGAGCAGGGGTTTAACTACAGCAGTTTTAAGACAATCTGGGAAGACCTCCTGCATCTAATGACGAGTTTACTACGTCAAGGATACTATTAATTAGCATGCTCAATACTTCTTTGAAAAAACCTGTTGGTATTGGGTCAAGGACGCAGATGGAGTGTCTCAGTTGAGAAATTTTTATATAAATCAGGTAAATCTATCTTGGTGAAAGAATTTAATTTGTTTATAATGGAGTACTGTGGTTTAAGATGATCAGTATTGGGAAGATGTACTATATTATCTCTAATATCATTAATTTTTTTGATTAAAAAATATAGCAAAATCCTCAAAAGTTTCACTGGAAGTATTTTTGGAGGCATTCCATTGAGTGACCTAGGTTTAGCAGATGATCAATTGTAGAGAATAAGACTCTGGGATTACTAGCATTGTTGTTTATAATTCTAGAGAAATAACACCGCCTCTCAAGATGGACTATGTTGTTGTATTCTGTTATTTTAAGCTTCAATATCTCATAGTGGATAATTAGTTTAGTTTTTCTCCATTCACGCTCCGCTCTCCAGCATGTTCTCTTTAGATCAGACACTGTTTGGGTCTTCCATGGTATAAGTGCTAGAAGATTTTTTAACTATCTTTTCAGGTGTGACTATGTCAGCAGCAGCTCTCGCCTTAGTATTAAAAGTTTCCACCTTACTATTTACATTATTCTCACTATTGTAGTAAGCACTACAAATGGACTGGTTGCTTAGAATGTTTGTAAATTTTGAAGCTGCTGATGAATCAAAGAAGCGTTTTTTAACAATATGCTTCTCGTGAATATTTTCTATCATTATTTCTATATTAAATAGTAAGAGAAGATATGTATATATGTCTTCTCGCTGTATGTATGTTTAATTTAGACCAATTCAAGATTATTTTAAATGTCTTAATAGGGGAATAAATTTAACAGTTTAGTTGAAGGGTGTCTGCATGGATATTCATAACACATGAACAGGTTATTGAATAACATTTATTATTTAAGAAGCAATGTTGGACTATTTTATAATAATGTTATTGGCAAGATGATATATGTTTTATAAAGTAGATGGCATTGTGTTGTATTTCAACAAGGATCCCCCAACATAGTATGTGTGTACTCTGATGTGGCAAAACATATGTTAGTTAAATTATGGTGAATTTTGAGTGAGTACAGTGCCTTGTAAAAAGTTTTTTTTTTTTTTTTTTTTCCCCTTTTCTAAGAGCAGTGATATTTTGTTTCACTTCTTCATGTTAACTGTTGATCACTAATCAAGTATTCCTTCATGAATGTTATTCCATGCTTTTGCATATGTTATCAAGTCACTATGTAGACACCATTCAAATGAAGTGTTACTGAAATGTGTCAGTTTATTTTAATGTTCTCTATGCATTAAGTCATTTCTTAAAGAAGCCACCACTTCAGATATACCTGTCCATTCTAATTCAGTCAAGATAAAATCAATATTGAATCAGGGCATTGCGAATTGCAATCATGTTGATTTGGACATCATTGCTGATCCCCAGCCCTACTGCTTTTGTTCACGGCTGTGGGCAAGAGTCAGCAATGTCTGAAGTGTGAGTAAATTGTTCAGTTTGAATGCTTTTTGACAGACCTACAAATGCTTTATCAGTATTAAACTGATTAAATTTTATCATCAGTGAAATGTAAATAATAAAAATTAATTTGATAGAAAGGAAACCAGGTACTCTTGAATTTACATTTAAAAGGCAAGGCTGTAGGGTCTAGAAATAATTATTAATGAAAATTACATTTATTGACATTATTTTATTGCATTTTCTTATTGGTTAATTCATTTATTTGAATGATTCTTTAAACTGGCCACCTAAGACATTAAATGTTGCTAGTATAATCAATGTTTTCAATGAATTATTTATTGAATGTGAAAAATCACTGTTTTATTGTTTTTTTCTCTTTTAGATTTGGTAAATTCACCTGCTTCTACTTCCCTGTTTAATGAATTTGCTGCTTTGAACATATCCCAGAGGAGAAAGGTATGTAACAAAATTTTAAAGTATTACTTAAACATCAGTGTAAACATTGCATTAAAAGTATTCAGATATTTTCTAGTTTAAAGTTTGGTTTAGCATATTTATATGCATATTTGTAAAGCATAATCATAATAATTAAGCTTTAATTACAGGCACCAAACCCAGCAGCCAATGAATTTGTCCCTAAGGGGGCCACTACACCAAGGATGAGTAATGTGTCTCAGTCCAGTATGTCTGCCTTTTCATCAGCCTTGTTTTCCCATCCATCTATGGGTAGTACATCAGCGGCTGGTTTAGCACCTGGTAAGCTTTTAATTGTTATTATTCTGTTTTAAAAAGGTTGCGATTTAAAATTCCTAAAATGCCTATAAGCCTCACAACAGCTGTAGATGTACTGTATTTTAGTTGGTATTCTCATTAAACTAGATACTGTATTACTATATAATGTGCAGAGGAAAAAAATCAATGTAATTGTTTCAGTAAAGAGCATTTAGTTGATTGAGTCAAAATTCTTTGTTTAAGAAGATTCTTTGGTTGTCTTGGAGTTACGTACTATGGAAAACAAGGAGTATGTTCTAGAGGAAAACCAGTGCACACTTCTTCATCCTTGCAATTGTGACTCCAGCACAGGCAAATATTGAATACCTTGACATAAGAGATTTGACAGAGCACTGATATTGGATCCACTGTTGGTGTTGGTGCACCTTGATGTCTACTCATTCCAATGCTAGAAGGCACAATCTAACTAAAATAACAAGCATTAGAGCACAAAGAGGAGAAGACAAAAAGACTTGATAACAGCCTGTCTGAAAGATTGGTGCAATTGTTAAACGCAATATGAATAACCTAACCAACATCTGAAATGAGTGAACAACTGTTCATCAGGGGAGACCTCTGGGCTCTCCCATCATAAGTGGACAGATGTCCCAGAGTAGCTTAGTTTAATCTTACAGTTCTAATCAGACCTGCTTCCTGTGACCATTGTGCATGCCCTGAAGCCAACAAAGTAATCATGAGATGGAGTTACAAAGTCTCATTTCCTAGTTCTAGCCAATGATCCTAGTCACCAAGTTCCCAATTCACTCTAATGGTATTAATGAACTGTGTTTTATTACCTTACAGTACCTAATTATGCTTGATACAAATGAAAAAAACTTATTTTTATTCTCCACAGAAATCTTAACTTTTTCAGCTTTTTGCATATTAAAAATCAATTCCATATTTAAGAAATAAGCCTTAAGAAAGTAGGACGTACAACTTGTCATGTAAAATGTGACGAGTAAAAGTCAAATCTATATAAAAGGCAATGTACATACTGTGTTTAATTCAGTACTCAAGCTATTGAGATTTGATTATTATATATCTTATAACCTTATGAGCTGCAGTTGGTTAGGATAAAGATTTTGTAGAATAAGTACTTATGGCTTGTATATTTTATGTATTACTACATAATGTGGTGGAATCATTAAACCTGGTGATATAAAACAACTATTTACAAAAGGCATTTGCTGTACATTTCCAGTTTCTCTTTTGGGGCCAAGATCTCCATGTACTCAGTATTAAAAAAAATGTTCCTTTCAACAGTATTGAGAAAAATTATCTAAAAGTCATTAGCTGTTTTAGTAGGTTATTTTTTGAATAGAAAATTTTTTTCATTTCATGATTTTGCAGAATTGTTCACATTGTTTTGAAACAGAAAGGAAATGTAGTCACAGCAAAAGGATGGTTATGTGGTTATTGCCAGGTGTAATTACAAGTATGTGTGCCTCTTCTTGGCATCTTCTTGTGCCTTTAAATAAAGAAATCTTTTGTTCCTGTGGTACAAACATTTCAGTGAATAATAATCTTTTCTTATGAAGCAAATTGCTGTTGCTTCACAAATTGTGGGTACTACTTCCATATTATCACTTCTTAATGATATACATTTGTGCTATAAGCACCCTTTAAGGATATTCTATACGATATTTGAACATGCTGAAAACGGCAAAAAAGTCGCTTGTAAAGACTAGCATATTTAAAAGAATGTCTAAGCTATGCCAACGTAAAGCATCTGACTCCATTGTTTTGAGTTTTTTTTTTATTATGCCAGCCTCTTTAGGCCCAAGCCATAATTCAGAAAATGTTCATTTAATGATTTTGCATATAACACTGCAGGAGCACATGGGCAACAATGACTACTTTGGTCAGTCTGTTATAAGGGCTACCCAGGTTTTAACAGAAACTATGTTTTCTTTTGCAAGTACTTCCTACCACTTAGTAGCATATAATATGAAATAACCATAAATAGCAGTTTCTTTTTGTCAAGCAGAATATAATTTTTGTTAATTTTTCAGACTTTATTTTTAGACATGTGTTCTCTCTCAACAAAATAACTTCTGAGATAAAAATAAGAATCGCTTCTCTTCAAAGAGTGATTGTTCAGCTGATTTATTAAAAGAAAAATATGGATTATTTCTAAACTTGTAGTTTCATTTTGATTATTTTCATTGTGAATACAAACTGGCTGTCTTCTAGCAACTAAAACTGCTAGCCCTAATGATAAAGGCTGCAGTAAGTTAGATAAGATGACATCTTGCTAGCAAGTCACAGATTTATGTCATAATCTTGACCTTTTAAGCAAGGCTTGCAGCTATTTGCCATCCTTGTATATTTTGGTGGATGAGTCTATGCTGTTGGAAGAGGAGTTGGATGATAGGTTTTGCTTTGGTAATGCTGACAGTTAATTAAAGCAATTAACAAGACACCCAGCAAGAAACACCAAATGAATGTATTTTGAGTTAGGGATCTCTTTTTCACTTTCCACCTGGATGGTAGAAATATGAAGAAATCTGTACAATTTATGAGTGAGGATCACAAATCAGAAAGTCCACATTAAACACTTTATCTGTTGTGGTTTGGCATGGTGATTAACAAATAACTCAAACATACTTGTTGCAATTAACATAATAATACAATTTATTAAACGAATAATGGAAGATGGTTGTATGCATATATATATATATATATATATTTTTTTTTTTTATAATATAAAAATTACTAGCTGTACCCCATGGCTTCGCCCACATAGTAATAAAACAGAACAAACTTTAATAATCAATAGACATTGGCACTATATCTGATCGTGTCTAACTCTGATGGGAAAGCATTCCCTACTTGGGGAGAAAAGCACTTAGTCATGATATTTCTGGCAATCAGCAGCTACCCTCCAAAATACATGGAGCTCGGTTCTCTCTCTTAAAAACATCAAACGTTACCCCTTAACAATGTGTAGATAATAATGTCTGTTAAACAAACAGGTATTGCTAGCTAAGCAGAGGCAAGGTGCACTCCAACATGTGGCAAGACATAGACTAACTTGAACAGAGGCTGGCGAGTGAATGAGGAAGACCCCATCCCCCTGCTCTCGGCCCACAGCCACTCTGTTGGATTTGCATAAATACATTGGTACCGCAAGCGTACTATTTAAAGGCACATAACTTGTATTTAAACCAAGAGATAGACTTCACATCTTTTTTGCTCCTATAGAAAAAGTCACATGACTTATAATTTTGATCTTTCAATTCACATGGTTAAGAATATTCTTAAGGTAGTTATGAAGCTTCTATTATCTGCACCAAGAAGGTAGCTATGATTTAGTCACAGCTCATAATGAGTTGCTGTTCTGCACTTTCTTTCTGAATTTAGGAAGAAATTTGTAAAAGCTAAAACTTACCTTTCACAGTTACTCTATTAAATAATAAACAGTAAATTAGCTAGCTTTGTTGTTACTACTAAGTAACAATTAATAGTTTGTTGTAACAAAGTTGGTGTACTCTAGTGTAAGTGATGCTTTGTTCTTTTCCTGAACAGCTTCCACCAGAAACATGGAAGAATCTTGATCGTGCTTTCTTTCTTTGTTTCATGAGTTTGTCTTGTTCTTTGCCTTGATCATACAGTACTTTCTGGTTGCAGTTGATACCACAGTTTCTCTGTGAGGTTCAAAGACACATGTCAAGTCCCTTTGTTGCTACCAAAATCATGTCTTCAGGGCAATGCTCATCAGTCAGTTACTGTTTTCAGTGGTTTCTGTCTCTTCTCCTTTCTAGAATTTCTGTTGCTTGGAATGCAGACATCAGTAGAAATGTTGAGCTGCGTTATACCCTCAAGAGAAATTGTGACTTGGAAGTTGTTTTATGCATAAATTATTTTTTCTAACTAATAATAATAATATATTTTATTTATACAAGGCAACTTTCTAAGAACTGAAGGACACCGAACAAACAATAAATAAAATAAAAAAAAAAAACACATTATAAACAACTTAAAACATCAGAAAATACAGAAAATATAAAAATTTAACTAGAGCTGAGACAATGCCTAAGGTAACTTTGTGGTGCTGACATCTCATAGAAATTAGAATCAGGATTTGACACCAAAGAGAACAGAGTGGGCTATTTTACTAAAAAGGATTTAGCTCTCAACTGAGGGAAACCCATGACAAATGTTGAGATGATCCTATAATTGAGGCCTTTAAAGTCATCTTGAACCAGCTAAAAGGAAGTGGACGTCTTTTACTCAGAAACAACACAACGGGTTGCATATAAGCTTTAGGCTAGGCCTTGAAAAGTTAACACATTAATTTTTGTGATTAATTAATGTTTAAAGAGTTAAAAAATATTGTAGCATCCAGGGCTTGCCACAAGACTCCATTGAAGACTACTTTGATAATATACACTAAGGCATGGCCTTTTAAGATAGATAGATAGATAGATAGATAGATAGATAGATAGATAGATAGATAGATAGATAGATAGATAGATAGATAGATAGATAGATACATACATACATACATACATACATACATACATACTTACTTTATTAATCCCAGGGGGAAATTCACATACTCCAGCAGCAAAAAATATTAAATTAAAGAGTAATAAAAAATGCAGGTAAAAAACAGACAATAACTTGAATAATGTTCAACGTTTACCCCCTCTGGTGGAATTGAAGAGTCGCATAGTTTGGGGGAGGAATGATCTTCTCAGTCTGTCAGTGGAGCAGGACAGTGACAGCAGTCTGTCGCTGAAACTGCTCCTCTGTCTGGAGATGACACTGTTTAATGGATGTAGTGGATTCTCCATAATTGATAGGAGCCTGCTGAGTGCCCGTTGCTCTGCTACGGATGTCAAACGGTCCAGCTCTATGCCAACAATAGAGCCTGCCTTCCTCACCAGTTTGTCCAGGCGTGAGGCATCCTTCTTCTTAATGCTGCCTCCCCAGCACACCACTGCGTAGAAGAGGGCACTCGCCACAACCATCTGCAGATGTTGAAGGATGCCAGTCTTCTAAGGAAGTACAGGCGGCTCTGTCCTTTCTTGCACAGAGAATCAGTATTGGCAGTCCAGTCCAATTTATCGTCCAGCTGCACTCCCAGGTATTTATAGGTCTGCACCCTCTGCACACAGTCACCTCTGATGATCACGGGGTCCATGAGGGGCCTGGGTCTCCTAAAATCCACCACCAGTTCCTTGGTTTTGCTGGTGTTCAGTTGTAGGTGGTTTAAGTCGCACCATTTAACAAAGTCCTTGATGAGGTTTCTATACTCCTCCTCCTGCCCACTCCTGATGCAGCCCACGATAGCAGTGTCGTCAGCAAACTTTTGCACGTGGCAGGACTCCGAGTTATATTGGAAGTCCGATGTATATAGGCTGAACAGGACCGGAGAAAGTACAGTCCCCTGCGGCGCTCCAGTGTTGCTGACCACAATGTCAGATCTGCAATTCCCGAGACGCACATGCTGAGGTCTGTTTGTAAGATAGTCCACGATCCATGCCACCAGGTATGAATCTACTCCCATCTCTGTCAGCTTGTCCCTAAGGAGCAGAGGTTGGATGGTGTTGAAGTCGCTAGAGAAGTCTAGAAACATAATTCTTACAGCGCCACTGCCTCTGTCCAAGTGGGAGAGGGATCGATGTAGCATATAGATGATGGCATCTTCCACTCCTACCTTCTCCTGGTATGCGAACTGCAGAGGGTCGAGGGCATGGTATACCTGTGGCCTCAGGTGGTGAAGCAGCAGCTGCTCCATGGTCTTCATCACATGTGACGACAGAGCGACAGGCCGGAAGTCATTCAGCTCACCAGGACGTGATACCTTTGGGACTGGGGTGATGCAAGATGTTTTCCAAAGCCTCGGGACTTTCCCCTGTTCCAGGCTCAGGTTGAAGATGCGCTGTAGAGGACCCCCCAGCTCTGATGCACAGACCTTCAGCAGTCGTGGCGATACTCCATCTGGACCTGCTGCTTTGCTGGCACGAAGTTTCCTCGGCTCTCTGCTCACTTGCGCTGCTGTAATTGTGGGTGGAGATGTCTCTCCTATGTTGGTATCAGCAGAAGGATGTGTAGAGAGTGCAGTACTCCGAGGTGAGAGTGGGTTAGGGTGGTCAAACCTGTTAAAGAAGATGTTCATTTGGTTTGCTCTCTTCACGTCTCTCTCGATGGTGGTACCCCGCTTCGAGCTGCAGCCAGTGATGATCTTCATCCCATCCCACACTTCCTTCGTGCTGTTGTTCTGCAACTTCTGCTCCAGCTTTCTCCTGTACTGCTCCTTCGCCGCCCTGAGCTGGACTCGGAGTTCCTTCTGCACGTGCTTGAGCTCATGCTGATCACCGTCTTTAAAGGCCCTTTTCTTCTGGTTCAAAAGGCCCTTGATGTCACTTGTAATCCATGGCTTGTTGTTAGCATAGCAGCGTACAGTTCTTACTGGAACTACAGTGTCCATACAGAAGTTGATGTAGTCAGTAGTGCAGTCAACAACCTCCTCAATGTTCTCACTATGTGATCCCTGCAGGATATCCCAGTCTGTAGTTCCAAAACATTGTCTCAGAGCATTCTCAGCCTCCGGGGTCCACTTCTTGAATGATCGTATGGTTACAGGTAGGACTCTCACTTTTGGTTTGTAGTGAGGCTGAAGCAGAATCAGGTTATGATCTCCTTTCCCAAGCGCAGGCAGCGGGGTGGCACTGTATGCGTCTTTAATGTTTGCATACAGTAAATCAATAGTCTTATTTCCCCGGGTGTTGCAGTCCACATACTGGGAGAATGCAGGTAATGTTTTGTCCAGCGTCACATGGTTAAAGTCTCCAGCGATTAGCACAAGTGCCTCGGGGTGCTGCATTTGTAACTTAGCAACAGCAGAATGGATGATGTCACTCGCTATCTCCACGTCCGCCCGAGGAGGAATATACACGATGACAACAATGACGTGTCCAAACTCTCTGGGCAAGTAATAGGGACGCAGACTTACGGCCAACAGTTCGATGTCCCTGCAGCAAGTGGAGATTTTGACTTTAACATGTCCAGAGTTACACCACCGTGTATTAACATAGAGAGCGAGTCCTCCTCCTTTGTGCTTCCCACAGGTACTTGCGTCTCTGTCCGCTCTAACTGTGCTAAACCCGGGTAGCTCCACATTAGCATCTGGGATGGTGTTAGTTAGCCACGTTTCGCAGAAACACAACAAACTGCATTCTCTGTAGGTTCTGACATTTTTCCCCAGCGCAGCCAGTTCGTCGATCTTATTTGAGATTGAGTTCACATTCCCCAGAATAACAGAAGGCACCGAAGGCTTAAAACGCCACTTTCTCGCAAGCCGCTTCATTTTTAGCTTAGTGCCGGCTCTGCTGCCACGATACCGCCTTCTTACCTCGTCAGGTAAATAGGGAACCACACCGGCACTGGCGTTTGTTCTCAGCGCTCGAAGTTGAGTACTTGAATAGGCGAGTCTCGGCGTGTAAAAATCCATGCCCACGTTGTAAAAGTAAGTGTGTCCAGGGAACAAATCCACATAAAATAAAGTGGTAGGAGTGATCAATAAATAAAAATAGAAAAATAAAAGTAGAAAAATACACATACACATATAGTCCTACACAGAGCTGCTGAAAAGGCTGCCACTCTCGGCGCCGCCGGATGTTGTACTGCTGAAGTGGCAGTGTTGTATGGCCTAGCAATGCTTTAATTCTCTAAGCAAACGTGGGCAGTTTTTAATTGAGTTTGGGTTGGATTTCATATAGTTCAACCTCAATGAAGAAAAGCAAAGTGCACAAGGCAGGAAGATAATATGTAAAGAAAACATTGTGTAGGCATATGCTGATTTATGGCAGTGTTAAGTTGTTGCATTTCTACAATTATGAATGAGATTGTTAAACCCCAAATTTTTTTTAGAAATTTCAATTAATTTTGATCTAGTGACTTAACATTTTTTTTTAAACTTTCGAAAGAAACTGTTTTAGTAAAGCTGAATATGTAGCATCTGTTTACAGTACCTGCCATACTACGGACTTTGTCACCATTTTAAATCATTTTATATTTTTGTTTGAATTTTTCACCAGTTGTACCTGGCAACATGCTCAATCATGCAGTAAGATCAGGTCACAAGTAAGCAGCTTGTTGTTTTAACTTGAGAAGTAGAACATGCTGCTTGCAATTCCCAGCATCCTTGGTACTTGTCCCAGCTGCACTATATCAGGAAGTATTGTCAGCAACAACAGCAGGAGCAGCTTTGCAGTACGCTTTGTCACAGATAAGCAACTGACCACTTAGATGGTTGAAGTTAGAACATTCAATTTGTAATTTCCCTCGTCCTAAGTATGCATCCCAGCTGTGTTGTCTTAGGGAGTACAGCTGCTGAAGTGATAAATTCTACTCTTAGCAATCTCTAAGCAAACAAAGGGAGCAAAAATTAGTGAAAGATTTTTGTGCCATCATTATGCCTTTTCCAACTCTTTCTGGTATTGAGCATTATCAAAAACTGATAGGATAGTTAATCATATGGTCAACATACTATACACAGCTGTGTTTCAATTTAGTTACATTTTTTTATGTTTTGCGAATTAAAAGTAGTCACTGCAGGAAAGGAAGTTGATCATAACTTGGGGTCCTCCAGCATTCAGTTAGCTAGAATATAAAGTCAAGTGATTACTAACCTCAATTGACTGTCTACATTCAGTCAAGGGATGTATCTCAATTTGGATCCTCAAATGACTACACCTTCAGTATTGACTGAAATCATAAGATGCGACAAAACTAAGACAACTTTGTCTTTGAGGGAGTCTGTATTTTATATTTGAGTTGTCTTTTGCATATCTGATCAGTAAACAAGTTGTCAGATGTTTCTGGGTCATCCATATTTTGTTCTGAAAATTCTCTTGAACTTTCATTTACGTTTCTAACAATGAAATTTATATGATGAAATTGTTTACCTAGCTTTTACATTAAATTAATAATAGTTAATTTTAGTACTCTTCTCTGGGGAACTTAATGGTGGTTGAGAGAAGGCACATTGACTTGGATCATTAGTTCAGCTCTTGAATTGTCTTCAATTCATGTAATTTAAAATCTATCAAGGAGTTCAGGTTTTCAAGCCTTTTAAACATTAAACAAACAAAATTAAACATGTTTTTAGTTTCTGTGCAAGAGACGTTTTACTGGCAGAGCATCATGCTATTGCACCATCATTCAATTTTTTTTAAATCTGTACTAATGTTTGAAATTAGTTGTCATATGCTGGGGAAATATCTAGGCTATTTTCCTTTTGCAGCAAACTAAGTGGTTTTATTTGTGTGAAACTTAGTTCTCCCTTTGCTATGTAATATAACAAGTTCAGTTCATAATTGAAAGTTTGTGTCTGGTAACCTTTTACCACTGCAGATTCTTTGGCACATTTGCTTTCAGCCAGTTCACTGTTGCAGCCTGCCGCATGTCATTGTCCTCACAGGTGGCGCAGTGGTAGTGCTGCTGCTTTGCAGTAAGGAGACTGTGGAAGATCGTGGGTTTGCTTCCCAGTTTCCTCCCTGTGTGGATAGCGCTTAGAGTACTGAGAAAAGCGCTATATAAATGTAATGAATTATTATTATTTGCTATCTGTGATGTTAGATTTTCACGTTTGAAACTGTGTGATCCTGACACACAATCTGTTTTACCAGCTAAGCTAGGCATGCTGCAGCAGCACTTACATATTATCGTGTCTTCCTCCAGACTGTATGAAAGCCAGTTGAAGTCCCATATCTAACTAGTCTGGAACTTTTGCTTTTCCACCCTGTCTGTACGTTTTTGACTCGTATTGAGAGATACACCTTTCAGCCGCAGTGCTGTTGGATTCACAGGTGCACTGTCGCTGAATTTTTGATTTCCTTTGCACACAAGACTGAAAAAAAAAGTTTTCTGGTTGGACAGGTACTTCACTATTCGCTAACATTACAAGTGAATTCAAGCTTGTAATGCAGCACAATAATTTAGCAGAGTGATCGAGGCACAAATAAAAACCCACCAAAATATGGCAAGTGAACATATAAATGTGTACTAGCTAGTTGCTAGTGGCACATATTATTTCTTAGTCACTTATCATAATACTCTGTCTCTTGTGCTATTGTTTTAATAGCTAGTGCATTGAAGAGGGCTGAACTATGACTCAAATTATTCCTCACTTCAAACTGAAAGTCATGTCATTATGCCTAGCCTAGCAAAAATTTGTGTTCATATACAGTACCTGTATCACATAATGCTGAAGTGACATTCATCTTACTGGGATGACGGCAAGTCTTAGTCCTTCACAGAGCCTGTAGCGGTATGTTTCCTGTTCAAATGTTTGTGCATCTCCTATGTGCTCTTGTGCCATACGAAGTAAGAACTACACATTTTGCAACTCACAACCTTTTTTTTTCTGCATTCAGAGTAAATTATTCGCACTGTCTTTTCTGAGTCTTGCTTACTGTTTCTTTTCTCAAATGAGTTCATAGCTGAGAGAAGTAGTGATTCAGTTGTGCCCCACAACATATTAAGCCTAATGACATAATCAACTAATCGATGAACGTGATCGTTGCCAACATTTTTAATAATCGATTATTGTCAATAATGTTGATTAGTTGTTGCAGCTCTATTAACAATCCTGAAATGGAAACACAATTCAAACTGAAAAGCATTCAGTGAAAAAGACATTAATCCAGGAGGTCAAAAGAAAATAAATTAACTACAGTATAATCTTGGGTACTAGTTACAGTGTGATGCCAGCTTTCATATTGTTGTTATGATAATGCCGCTAATTGCAACTTCCAAAACATGTCATCCTTGCAACGGAGAACATTTTAGTAACTAAACCATAGAATGGTGGAGCCCATGAAAAACAATATAGTGTCATGGCACAATGAAAAATATGTTGTTTGAGGCATGTGTGGTATAGCGGGTCCACAGCTCTCTCAGCAAAGGCCAGTTTTTAAATGAATAATCACCGTGCTCATGGCGAAGCGAGGGGGCGTGACAGTGTGGCTGAAGCGGTTCCCGGGTGGATTCGTGCTGCGGCCATTTCTCACCTAAGTGCACAGGTGAGGGACGGTCCACAGCATAATTGTTACCGGGAGGGGTTGATTGCCACAGCTGCCATGTCCATTATATAGAGAAGCCCGAGACGGTTAAGGAGAAGAAGAGAAAAGAACTAGAGAAAGAAAAAGAAAAGAGAAGGAAACGAAAGTTGCAGGAGGAAGCAGTGAGAGAGTGAACGAGAAAGCTGGTGCGGGAGAGTGAGCGTGAGCAGGCTCGCGGCAGCTGAGCAGACAGCCTGGGTGTTTGGCTGATACCCGGGGGAGTAGTAGATGTGGTCGTTACCGTTGAGATTATGTGGGAGAGCGGGAGTGATTGGAAGGTGGGAGACTCTCCGCATGAGGCCGCAGAAGGCAGCGGGAGTTAGGACTTGGGACGTGGTGTCCCCAACATGAGAATCTTGGTCATTGAGGAATCCCAAGTCACTGTCAGGGGGAGCCGACCGGAGCCAAGGATCAGTAAGGTGACTGACATTAGTAGAAGCAGGCACAGAGAAGGTCAGCTGCAGAGATAGTGTCTCGCCTGTTGCAGGGCCCGTATGGGAGAAGTAGGTGAGATGCTAATGTAAAAAAAACCGGGCTCGGTGCGTTTTAACTTCGATTTTTAAAGGATTGTTTTGCTATTGTTTTACCTCCACGTTTTGTTTTATTGGATTATTTATTTATTGAACTTTGGACACTACACTATTGCACTTTGTTTTTGTTGTTTTGATTTAATAAAAGCACTTTTGCACTTTTTTTTTACCATCCCCTTGCTCCATTGTTATTGCCTCACTGTCTAGCTCATCTCGGTTATAACAGAAGATGGGAGCAAGGAGCGGAACCTGTATCGTCACAGCATGACGACCTTCTGATTATTACTGCTGCCTCACAGCCTCAGAAGACATTTTTGGCCCCAATAATCAGTTCAGCATACTTGGTAGATGCATCCCAGGCCTTCTATAAGTCTTAATAGACATCTGCACCATTATAATCCACTCAGAACTACTCCAGTTCCTCCTTCCTCATTGACTTCAATACATTTTGCAGAGTTTGGAGAAGTTCCTGAACATTTCAGTGATTTTGCCAAATTCATGGCGAAGAGAACTCCTTGGTGCTCACTCATCATTGCTCACAAGTGAGGGAGGAATGGCACTAGAGATTGACATGCGTATCAAAACAGGATCTGCAGCAGTCATGCAGACACTGTAGAACTCAGTCATGGTGAAGAGATTGCTGAGCAATGCTTTCAGTATCTGTTCCTGCCCTCACCTATGGCCACGAGTATTTTGTAATGACTGAAAGAACTCTATTGCGGATACAAGTGGCAGAAACAAGCTTCTTTTGCAGGGTGACTGGGCTTAATCTTAATAGCATGAGGATAGTTGGGCAAAGCTCAGAGTAGAGCCGCTGCTTCTCCACATCAAAAGGAGCCAATTGACGTGGTTCAAGCATCTGATTAGGATGCCTTCTGGTTGCCTCCATGGATCAGTATATCGAGTATGTCCAACTGGGAGGAGAACTTGGGGCAGACCCAGGACACACTAGAGATAGTACATCTTTTAGCCTGCCTGGGAAGATCTTGCTGTCCCCCAGAGTTGGTTGTGGGGTAAAGGGCCAACTGTTTACCCCTACAACCCAGACCCGGATAAACAACATAAAATGAATGAATGAATGAATGAATGAATGAATGAATGATAACAGTGTAGCCTAGTAGAAAGAAGTAATGTACGGGAAGGAGGAAGATTGTGTGAAGTGTATGAATGTGAAATCTTCTAAGTCGAATGCTCAGGTTGATCAATACAGTGACTGACACAAATTCTTGAGGTGTCAGAGTGTTTTTGGGCTCATCTGGATCAATCTTGATAAATTATGTCTTCATATTTGCAAATCGGGTAGTATGAAATAACAAACTGTAATTGGCAAAAAAAAAAAAAAAAAATTTACCCATCAGGCTTAATAAGATCTCATCCTTTTAGCAGTCTTGAGATAAATCAGGTTATTGTGATCTGTGTACATTCCAAATGAAAATATACAGTTAGGTCCATAAATATTTGGACAGAGACAACTTTTTTCTAATTTTGGTTCTGTACATTACCACAATGAATTTTAAATGAAACTCAGATGCCGTTGAAGTGCAGACTTTCAGCTTTAATTCAGTGGGGTGATCAAAACGATTGCATAAAAATGTGAGGCAACTAAAGCATTTTTTTTTTTTACATAATCCCTTCATTTCTGGGACTCAAAAGTAATTGGACAATTGACTCAAAGGCTATTTCATGGGCAGGTGTGGACAAGTCTGTCGTTATGTCATTATCAATTAAGCAGATAAAAGGCCTGGAGTTGATTTGAGGTGTAGTACTTGCATATGGAAGATTTTGCTGTGAACAGACAACATGCGGTCAAAGGAGCTCTCCATGCAGGTAAAAGAAGCCATCCTTAAGCTGCAAAAACAGAAAAAACCCATCTGAGAAATTGCTACAATATTACGAGTGGCAAAATCTACAGTTTGGTACATCCTGAGAAAGAAAGCAAGCACTGGTGAACTTAGCAACGCAAAAAGACCTGGACGTCCACAGAAGACAACAGTGGTGGATGATCGCAGAATCATTTCCATGGTGAAGAGAAACCCCTTCACAACAGCCAACCAAGTGAACAACACTCTCGAGGGGGTAGGCGTGTCGATATCCAAGTCTACCATAAAGAGAAGACTGCATGAAAGTAAATACAGAGGGTGCACTGCAAGGTGCAAGCCACTCATAAGCCTCAAGAATAGAAAGGCTAGATTGGACTTTGCTAAAGAACATCTAAAAAAGCCAGCACAGTTCTGGAAAAACATTCTTTGGACAGATGAAACCAAGATCAACCTCTACCAGAATGATGGCAAGAAAAAAGTATGGAGAAGGCGTGGAACAGCTCATTATCCAAAGCATACCACATCATCTGTAAAACACGGTGGAGGCAGTGTGATGGTTTGGGCGTGCATGGCTGCCAGTGGCACTGGGACACTAGTGTTTATTGATGATGTGACACAGGACAGAAGCAGCCAAATGAATTCTGAGGTGTTCAGAGACATACTGTCTGCTCAAATCCAGCTAAATGCAGTCAAATTGATTGGGTGGCGTTTCATGATACAGATGGACAGTGACCCAAAACATACAGCCAAAGCAACCCAAGAGTTTATTAAAGCAAAGAAGTGGAAAATTCTTAAATGGCCAAGTCAGTCACCTGATCTTAACCCAATTGAGCATGCATTTCACTTGTTGAAGACTAAACTTTGGACAGAAAGGCCCACAAACAAACAGCAACTGAAAGCCGCTGCAGTAAAGGCCTGGCAGAGCATTAAAAAGGAGGAAACCCAGCATCTGGTGATGTTCATGAGTTCAAGACTTCAGGCTGTCATTGCCAGCAAAGGGTTTTCAACCAAGTATTAGAAATGAACATGATTTATTTTCAGTTATTTAATTTGTCCAATTACTTTTGAGCCCCTGAAATGAAGGGATTGTGTTAAAAAAATGCTTTAGTTGCTTCACATTTTTATGCAATCGTTTTGTTCACCCTACTGAATTAAAGCTGAAAGTCTGCACTTCAACTGCATCTGAGTTGTTTCATTTAAAATTCATTGTGGTAATGTACAGAACCAAAATTAGAAAAACGTTGTCTCTGTCCAAATATTTATGACCTAACTGTAGTTCCAAGGTCTGGGCAATGTGTAAAATTCTTAGATTAGTTGTCTCCTTAAACTTTAAAGATATATCTGTGGGAATGGCATGGGTTAGTCACCATTTTAAGTAAGCCAACATTGCTTTTCTGCAATCCCTGTAATTTTCAAATTGGGGCACCACTGAGTGTCCACATTTTTAGTTGGTGGTTTGCAGCGTAATACATAGCAAACTGTGATACACTGTGTGTTGTATATGATTGTTCAGTAATGCTTTTGTCAAACATTTTACTTTCAGGTATTGATTACTATGGTCTGTGTCTTTTGGGAACGCTGCATGGAGAGTTAGTTGAACGGGGTTAGAAAATAAACAGCATTAGAAACGTTATTCTGAGTGTGTCTCTACTTAAACCTAAAGAACACTGCAATTGAAAAACAAGGATGGCTGAAGATGTTCCGTTTGTTTTGCTGCCACCTCCCAAGCCTTTATTGCCTCACCCGGGTGAACCAACTGTCCCGTGTGACAGATGGGAGTCTTTGTTTCAAACGTACCTGCTTGCTGTGGGTTTGGACACAGTTGCCAGTGCCAGAAAAAGAGCTATTCTCCTGCATTGCCTCGGCTCAGAAGGACTCCGCGTCTTCCAGACTCTCTGCGGCGCTGACATATATGAAGCTGCTATTGGGCTCTTTGACTAGCACTTTTCTTTTCGAAACGGCTGCAGTTCCATCACATGCTGGTGGGTCTGTTTCGCAGTATGTGGCTGATTTAACACTAGAATTACCAGAGCCTACGAAAAAACTCTTAGATCTGACCAACCTTAAATCCGTTCGCACCTCTCCCACAGTGTCTTTTGTCCTGTAAATGTGCCGATTAATACAAGCAGCAAGCAGCCTGCTATTTCCATCCCCCACCGCCGCAGACCGTGCACAATCTTCTCCCAGCTCATGCCTTGATTGATTATCTGGGAGTGAAGTGCTGGAGTTTTAGAGTGGAAATAATAGATCGTTATTTGGAACACATGCATTTCATGTGTGTTCCGTTTCTATAATAATCTGTGTAAACACATTGTTAAAACAGAAACGTTTGTCATATTTTAGTAGCAAATGACAAAATGTTGGCATAAACTATATAATGTGTGAAGCCTGAAGTCCAAAGATCAAATAAACACTTTCACAAAAGGTTCATGGATGATACAACAGCTTCCATGGCGTAGCGGTAAGATTTGCTGACTTGTAATCAAGAGTCCCCGGTTCGATCCCGTCTGCCTCCTGTATTTGCTGTTTTCAGTAGTGAGCTGCTCTTATTGTTAATATTATACAGTACACACATACATTTGGTTTGCGTCTGTAACAGACGGTGTACATTAATAGGACTTGTGAAAGTTACCCTTTTTTTTCACTTTTATTCTCTCAGTCACGATCGCGATACATACTACCGCCCTAGGGATCTGACGCTGTTAGCTTTTATTTGAAACTGGGAGTAACTGTAGATGTGAGTGGTGTTTTGATGCAATGGAACTGGACATTCTCTGATCTGGAGGGATAAAAGCTGACACACAAACGCTGGGGAATCTACCTTCTTCGTATCTCACCGTCGCTTGATTTTTTTTTTTATTTAGTTTTATTGAGTGTTCCTGCTTACGCTGAATTAGTATGCACCTTATGGTCTATGATGTCAAAAAAAAAGAGACATACAGTTGTTCTTGAAAGTTTGTGAACCGTTTAGAATTTTCAACATTTCTGCATAAATATGACCTAAAACACCATCAGATTTTCACTCAAGTCCTAAAAGTAGATAAAGAGAAACCAGTTAAACAAATGAGACAAAAATATTATACTTGGTCATTTATTTATTAAGGAAAATGATCGAATATTACATATTTGTGAGAGGCAAAAGTATGTGAACCTTTGCTTTCAGTATCTGGTGTGACCCCCCTTTGCAGCAATAACTGCAACTAAACGTTTCCGGTAACTGTTGATCAGTCCTGCACACCGGCTTGGAGGAATTTTATCCCATTCCTCCGTACAGAACAGCTTCAACTCTGGGATGTTGGTGGGTTTCCTCACATTAACTGCTCGCTTCAAGTCCTTCCACAACATTTCAATTGGATTAAGGTCAGGACTTTGACTTGGCCATTCTAAAACATTAACTTTATTCTTCTTTAACCATTCTTTGGTAGAACGACTTGTGTGCTTAGGGTCGTTGTCTTGCTGCATGACCCACCTTCTCTTGAGATTCAGTTCATGGACAGATGTTCTGACGTTTTCCTTTAGAATTCTCTGATATAATTCAGAATTCATTCTTCCATCAATGAAGGCAAGCCTTCCTGGCCCAGATGCAGCAAAACAAGCCCAAACCATGATACTACCACCACCATGTTTCACAGATGGGATAAGGTTCTTATGCTGGATTGCAGTGTATTCCTTTCTCCAAACATAATGCTTTTCATTTAAACCAAAAAGGTCTATTTTGGTCTCATCCGTCCACAAAACATTCTTCCAATAGCCTTCTGGTTTGTCCACGTGATCTTTAGCAAACTGCAGACGAGCAGCAATGGTTTTTTTTGGAGAACAGTGGCTTTCTCCTTGCATCCCTGCCATGCACACCATTGTTGTTCAGTGTTCTCCTGATGGTGGACTCATGAACATGAACATTAGCCAATGTGAGAGAGGTCTTCAGTTGCTTAGAAGTTACCCTGGGGTCCTTTGTGACCTCGCCGACTATTACACGCCTTGCTCTTGGAGTGATCTTTGTTGGTCGACCACTCCTGGAGAGGGTAACAATGGTCTTGAATTTCCTCCATTTATACACAATCTGTCTGACTGTGGATTGGTGGAGTCCAAACTCTTTAGAGATGGTTTTGTAACCTTTTCCAGCCTTCAACAACACTTTTTCTGAGGTCCTCAGAAATCTCTTTTGTTCGCGCCATGATACACTTCCACAAACGTGTTGTGAAGAGCAGACTTTAATAGATCCCTGTTCTTTAAATAACACAGGGTGTCCACTCACACCTGATTGGCATCCCATTGATTGAAAACACCTGACTCTAATTTCACCTTCAAACTAACTGCTAATCCTAGAGGTTCACATACTTTTGCCTCTCACAAATATGTAATATTCGATCATTTTCCTCAATAAATGATCAAGTATAATATTTTTGTCTCATTTGTTTAACTGGTTTCTCTTTATCTACTTTTAGGACTTGAGTGAATATCTGATGATGTTTTAGGTCATATTTATGCAGAAATATAGAAAATTCTAAAGGGTTCACAAACTTTCAAGCACAACTGTAGGTATATATGATATTTGGAATTATTAATTTTATGACCTGTATAGTACATTTCGGAAAAGATTGTGGCACGGATGCAACATTATTCATATTCATTCGCATAACACCGCGTGTTTTTTTCCCCCGATCTTGCCAGACCCCACATGTTGCTGTTTCTTTTGTACTCCAGGACATGCAGAGGCAACAATAGTACAGAGAGGTCAGTTCAGCACAATATGCAATCATCACATTCAAATGTTAACAGTTCAAACACACGCAAGGACCCATCCTTCCTACATTTATGACGTGTGTGCCTGTTGCAATGCACACACTTCTCTCTATACTGTGGTTTCTATTACACACCTGAAAGAGAGACAATATATGTGACATTTTGAAGAAATCATTTTATGACCTGAATAGTACCAACCTGTAAACATCATTGCACTAATGCAATATTATTTGAAAACAAACAGCTTCAGATTGGGTGTGAATTTATGCTGGTGCTATTACTTAGAGTCAGATCAGGAGGGGCGGGATTGGGTAGGGGGATAAAGCGTGATTGTGATTCAGAGAATAAAACTGAAAAAATCAAACTTTTACAAGTACAATAAATTTATACCCAATGTCCCATATACAGTATTTATCTGTTTCTTTTTTTCTCCGTGCTGCGTTGGCACCAGAAGGCGTGAGCTTATTCAGTGTGCGCAGGAACACGCATTTGGCCAGTTGCTTGTGCTATAACAAGCTTGACCTGGCAGCGATCAACGCACATGTACTGTGCAAGGCATGCATGGAGGCCACTGAGAAAAGAAGAGTGTTCGTGGCTCACTTTGCAGAAGAACTTCATCGTCGCATCTTACTAGAAAAGGCGATGGAAAAAGAAAAGGAGGATGCAACATTGACAAGCTTCTGTTCCAAAACAGCCGCTTTCCCCAGGAAAGTAAACTGAGTCAGTGTCAGGTGCCCTTTCAATGTAATAGGAACCAAAGCATAGGGAGAAGTGTGCGCATTGCAACAGGTACACATGTCGTAAATGTAGGAAGGACGGGTCCTTGCGTGTGTTTGAACTGTTAACATTTGAATGTTATGATTGCATATAGTGCTGAACTAACCCCTCTGTACTATTGTTGCCTCTGCATGTCCTGGAGTACAAAAGAAACAGCAACATGTGGGGACTGACAAGATCGGGGGAAAAAAAACACACGGTGTTATGCGAATTATTATGAATATTGTTGCATCCGTGCCACAATATTTCCGAAATGTACTATACAGGTCATAAAATGAATAATTCCAAATATCATATATACCCATGTCTCTGTGTGTGTTTTTTTTGTTTTTTTTTTTGGATATCATAGACCATAAGGTGCATACTAATTCAGCGTGAGGAGGAACACTGAATAAAACTAAATAAAAAAAAATCAAGTGACGGTGAGATACGAAGAGAGCAGATTCACCAGTGTTTGTGTGTCAGCTTTTATCCCTCCAGAGCAGAGAATGTCCAGTTCCATTGCCTCAAAACACCACTCACATCTACATTTACTCCCAGTTTCAAATAAAAACTAACAGCGTCAGATCCCTAGGGCGGTAGTATGTATTGCAATCATGACTGAGAGAATAAAAGTGAAAAAAGAAAACGGTAACTTTCACAAGTCCTATTAATGTACACCGTCTGTTACAGACGCAAACCAAATGTACTGTATGTGTGTACTGTATAATCTATACTAATAAAAGGCAAAGCCCTCACTGACTCGCTCATCACTAATTCTCGCAGGCAAATCCACAAGTTCATAGAGACGCTGTCGCTAAATACTCGCAGGCAAATCCACAAGTTAATAGAGCTTCTGTTTCTAGGTACGATCCCAATAATGAAAAGCGGCTCATACGAAAACAACAAAACAGTACACATTGGATCCATGGATGTTGACTATGAGTATTGTCAAGCTCATAGGTGGAAATGCAAGTCTCCTGGTTTGTGCTGTAACGGTGGTAAAGTCTCTCTCACTCCTTTACATAAGCTTCCTGACCTTCTTGAGGGCCTGTTAAATGGCGAACATCCTCAAAGTGAGCATTTCTTGAACAACAGTCGAAAGTACAACAGCGCATTTCAAATGATGTCATTTGGTGCTAACCAAATCGTTGACGGAAATTTTATGCCTTCATTTAAAGTCCAGGGACAAGTGTATCACTTGATTGGCAGACTTTTACCTATGCCGACTGAGGGACAAAAGTTTTTGCAACTTTATTTTGTCTGAAACAATGAAAAGGAAGCACAAATGTGGTGCACTAATAGGCCGTCTGTCGCTCCGGTCTCTTCATTCCCTTCCTTGCTTCGCCACGGTATTCACGTCTCCCTGCTGATAACTGCAGCCTTTTTATTTAATCCACGGCTTCTCCGCTGTTTAATTGTTTGTTTATTACGATTATAGTTATTGTGTAGGTATTTTAGCATTAGTTTACATTTTTCAGGTACGCATTTCCTTTATCGTTCCAACCGTACCCCCATTAACATGTCTATCGAGGTGATCACCATCGTTCAAACAACTGTCACTTACGGAGTGGTTTCCATGCCCGGAGATGGCGCCTGCCTTTTCCATTCTCTGTGTTACATATTGCACGGCCATATCAGGCTCACTCTTTATATCCGGAGGAACATTGTGTCTTATGTATTAAATGACTGGGACAGGTTCAAAGTGTGGACTGATGACGGTACAGGAGATAATTATACTACACAGGAGCACTATAAGAGTGAAATGCTTAAGCCCTTCACCTATGGTTCTGCATGTGAGTTGATGGCTGCCGCTGAATTGTTCGGTTGTTGCTTTCAAGTGTACCGAAATGGCCAAATATTTTACACCTTTGGACATCCGCCAATGCCTCTTAAACATCTTAGATTCACAGATGACGATTTGAGTAGTGGACACTTTGATGTTTATGAATGTTTAAACTCTCAAAAGCTGGATGCGAAGTTATCGATGAAACCCATTTCAATTCAAATGCCTCCAATTTCTTGTAAGGCTGTGCTTTGCAATGACAGTAAGTCTCAGGGACAGACTCTACAAAAGGTTGGCATTGATTTGATGCAAATTGCTTTTCACATGGCCAACTATACGTTGCATGCTCAAGAGTAAGCTCAGCGCACAGCTTGGTCATATTACAACCAGAGGGCCGAACTGACAATTTGGTATACAAACGAGATCCTTAACAAATAATTATTGGTATATTTTCCCTCAGTTTAAAAAGGTTTACTTTTATTCTTAACTAGCAAAATACCCGCGCTTCGCAGCGGAGAAGTAGTGTGTTAAAGAGGTTATGAAAAAAAAAGGAAACATTTTAAAAATAACGTAACATGATTGTGAATGTAATTGTGTTGTCATTGTTATAACTGTTGCTGTCTTTTATATATATATATATATATATATATATATATATATATATATATATATATATATAATATACACACACACATAAACATTTATATACATATACATATATATACATATCTACATATACACATCTACATATATATACACACATACATAAACACACACATAAGACTTACTGAGTGAAACGGGCTTTCATTGACAATCATGTTACGTTATTTTTAAAATGTTTCCTTTTTTTTTCATAACCTCTTTAACACACTACTTCTCCGCTGCGAAGCGCGGGTATTTTGCTAGTATATATATATATATATATATATATATATATATATATATATATACATATACACACATACATGCAGTTTTAATAACACTGAAATGAATATAAACAACATCATTATCATATGAGAATATGAAGTAATATATAAGAAGCACATTTCATATAAATATAAATTATTAAACAGTAAAATCTTCTTCTGTAATTTGCTACCGTGGCAATTTGTGTGTCTGTCCAGGATTTTAAATGACCTGTAGCTAGCAAACCGTTTCACCTATACACTTGAAATGTGGTACACATATAGTACGTCACGTCTACTATCCGCTTTATGGGTGATGATTGTTTTACTCTTTTTATGTTTATTTTATTTTATTGTAGAATCAACTCCTATCTGCGCACAGCAGGGCAGCCGTGGGCGGATGCGTATGGTGTATTCACTCCATGTTATCGTGCATTGCGCTGTCAGTGGTATTTTCATAAAAGAATTTGAACAACATATAAGAAGCGTATAAATTATTAAACAGTAAAACATTAACATTTAAGAAGTAAAGTTACATTAAGTACTACTGCAGTGCCTTCGGGTATACCTCATTTTTTGTTTGCCCATTACATGCTTAAATGTATAAATTTTTTGGTGCACCTACCAAATTGCGCGTCCCGTTTTGAATCAATACTGGACGGGATTTAGCCCGTACTTTTTTTATCATTTTTTTTTAAAGCAGCGTCTCATGCAAATCATCCCACACGCATTTTATGAAGATGCCTCCTTTCGTACTTTTGATTGGGTAATACTTGATGTCATCGTTAGTTTGATTGGTGTTTTTAACTGTCCAGTGAGGAGGGCGTGTCTTTTAAGTACAGTCTGCAAAGTGTTGGCACTGAGATATGGCGTCAGCGCCATAGTTGAAGCCCCTAACGTTGCGGTCAGCAAGTCGGCTAACATCCGCCATGTGCCGTCTTTCAGTTGCGAGAAGCAGATCATAGAATGGTTGAAACTGTTGCCCCTAACGTTGCGCCACGGCGTGTGGTTCGTTTATACCTCGTGTGTTCTCATTAAACTTTTATCTCGCGAATATGTTATTACAATCCGCAGCGGGAGCGTTTCTATAAACTTAATTTAAACTTACGTTTTACACCGTGCTTTCTTTCCCTTATGAACATGCTTGTATGCTTAACTCGCTCCGTTCTCAATTGTTTAATTAATTTTTTGCTCTTAGCTGTTCGCGGCTGTTTCTCCATTTCCCCCTACTTCGTTCTTTTATCTCGCGAATATGTTATTGCAATCCTTAACGGGAGCGTTTCAATAAACTGATTGAAAATAGTTTTGCATTTACCTTTTTAGTAAAAGGCGAGCTTTTAAGCCTGAGAAATCAGCCCGTAAATGCACACGTTTAATTGCACATGTGTTAATATGTATGGTTACACAGTATTAAAAGACAGTGAACAACGTCAGTTACCTTTGTTTCCGCGTTTGATAAAAGGTGAGCTTTTAAGCCTGAGAAATCACCCCGTAAATGCACACGTTTAATTGCACATGTGTTAATATGTATGCTTACACAGTATTAAAAGACAGTCAAAAATTAACGTCATTTACCTTCGTTCCCGCGTGTGACTCGTGCTGTAAATCTCTTCCTTGTTTTTAGTTCACGTGATTACGTAGGAGGCGTGATGACGCGATACGTGACTCCGCCTCCTCCATTACAGTGTATGGACAAAAAATATGTTCCAGTTATGACCATTACGCTTTGAATTTCGAAATGAAACCTGCCTAACTTTTGTAAGTAAGCTGTAAGGAATGAGCCTGCCAAATTTCAGCCTTCCACCTACACGGGAAGTTGGAGAATTAGTGATGAGTGAGTCAGTGAGTCAGTCAGTCAGTGAGGGCTTTGCCTTTTATTATTATAGATAAAAATTTTAAAGCAGTACTTCGCCGCTGCGAAACGCGGGTATTTTGCTAGTATTAACAATAGGAGCAGCTCACTACTGAAAACAGCAAATACAGGAGGCAGACGGGATCGAACCGGGGACTTTTGATTACAAGTCAGCAAATCTTACTGCTACGCCACGGAAGCTGTTGTATTGTCCTTGAACCTTTTGTGAAAGTGTTTATTTGATCTTTGGACTTCAGGCTTCACACATTATATAGTTTATGCCAACATTTTGTCATTTACTACTTAAATATGACAAACGTTTCTGTTTTAACAATATGTTTACTCAGATTATTATAGAAACGGAACATACTTGAAATGCATGTGTTCCAAATAACAATCTATTATTTCCACTCTAAAACTCCAGCACATCTCTCCCAGGTAATCAATCAAGGCATGAGCTGGGAGAAGTTTGTGCACGGTCTGCGGCAGTGGGGGATGGAATAGGAGACTGCTTGCTGCTTGTCTTGATCAGCACATTTACAGGACAAAAGACGCTGAAGAAGAGGTGCGAATGGATTTAAGGTGGGCCGGATCTACAATTTTTTTCATAGGCTCTGGTAATTCTAGTGTTAAAGGGTTTAGCCGAGTCTTGCAAATTTGGCTTCCTTCGTGATGAAATGATAAGAGACCAACTAATTGAAAAAAAACTACCTTCTGCATACCTACCTGTACGGGCATCCATTTACATTACGAACTGACCACCAGACCCTAACATCTTTGATGTCTTCTGCTGATTCAGGTCACAGGCTGCTGCTCATACACCGCTGAGGTGAGCGTCTCAAGTGGTAAAATTTTAAGTTATAGTTCACCCTGGGATGGGACAATGTAGTTTCTGATTTGTTGTCGCGTTCTGTTTTTCAACCCCCTGCCACTATGCAGATTGATCATGAGTAGAATCTGATTCACTTGCTGCACTCTCCACTCCAAAATTTATTATCACTTCAGGAACTTGCAAAGGAATCTGCCTTGGATCCAGTTTTCAGTCCCACAACAATATATTGCTAATGGCTGGCCATCGGAAGTGCCTCCTGACCTTCATTCTTGCATTAGATTTAAAGATGAACTTTCATATTGGAATGAGACTTGTCTAGCTCGTGGACATCACACGGTTGTGCCCAGCAGCCTCGGGTTGGGTACTGGCCCTGGCTCATCAGGGCCTCCTCCGAATTGTAAAACTAAATCAACACTGCAGGGACCTAGTCTGGTGGCCTGGCATTGACCGAGACTTAGAGGAACTGGTGCGTAACTGTGCACCATGTTTAATAAGTGGTAAGACTAGGTCCCCACCAATGCCTCCTCTCCAACCCTTGGCCTGGCCTGATCAACCTTGGCAACACATTCAAGTAGATGTCTGTGGCGAATTAAAAGGTGTACCACATCACCAGCGCTTCTTGGCAGTACCATACAACCTCCGTGCAAAGTAGCCAGAGGTCATTCCCATGGGCTCAGTCACAGCAGAGTCTCTCATTGGTTTGCTCACTGGGGTTAACCAAAATGCATTACAACAGATAATGGTCCACAGTTCACATCTGCCGTGTTCACTGATTTTGTCCAAAACCAGGGTATACGCCACATTAAAACATCCTTTTATCACCCTCAGGCTAATGGAGTGGTTGAACGTTTTTATCAGACCTTCAGAAATGGCCTCAGGGCCCACCTCTCACATGGTTTCTCTTTTAATTAAACATTGTCACAGACCCTGTTGTATTATAGAGCTGCTCAGTGTGTTACAACTGGCGTTTCCCCAGCCAAACTTATACTAGGCCGTGAGCTCAAAAGTAGTACTTAATTATGTTTAATTATAGTCAAATGACTGTCACCTTTGTGTCATTTGTGATTAATTTATCATTTGTCTAAACTTGGAGCTTGCAAAGTACAGAGGTTGAAATACTTACACAATCGCTAACTTTGGGTGTTTCTTCTTTATTTAAATATCTACAGAAAATGGTTTATTTTGACTTGGTAAATGTATTGTTATGGCATAACAGTTCACATTAATAGTGAATGGATAAATACATTGGGGCAAAAAATCTCAGGTTGGAACTTCAGCTGAGACCTTAAGGTCCACTCTCATGAATCAATGACCTCTGTTTCTTGGGAGATATCTGTTTTACTGGACATTGAAGTAGAGTACAGAATAAGATACTGTGGCATGCAAAAGTTTTCAAAGTATTCAAACCACTTGAAAGTCATCATTTTCTGCATGACAAAAGATTTCTACACATACAGTGGGGCAAAAAAGTATTTAGTCAGCCACCAATTGTGCAAGTTCTCCCATTTAACTCTTTTAGGGCGGATGTCGACTTTTGTCGACAGGAGGGGTTGAAGGCGAATGTCGACAAAAGTCGACATCCAGGGATAGGGGGCGACAATCAGCTGTTAATGGCGACAAATCTCACTGTCACGTCACAGGCATTCCCTCTATGCTTGGAAGAATGCTAGACTCGTTGACTCGGCAACTAAACCTTGCGTGTGCGTGAGTTGCGAAATGTAAACAATGGCAAGATGGCACCGACATGTGAAAAGGCAGCGAAGCAAGTGCAGAAAAGAAAACACTCGGCAGACGATGTTTTGCGCATTATCGCGGAGTCGGACTCTTGCATCGCATTCTCGTTTTTCAAAGTGGAAACCCACAACGAAAGACGAGATGAAGCGCGCTGTGGCATTACAAATAGAGATGGGACAGAACTGGTGATATAACTTCAGGGAGCATTGGTCCAAACGTGTTTTGTCCCCTGGTGGCTTAGGTACGTGCTGCTGCAAAGTTTTATTCACTTCTGTAATAAACAGAAGCAAATCCCATGGGGTGAGCCAGGCTATAATGCCATACATAAAGTTCATAAAGTTTCAGAAGATGAAAAGAGGTGACAATACGGTTTTCATGCAGGCAGAAAACTTGGTGGCAGTGGCATGGCACGATGGCAAATGGGTGACTTGTCTCTCTACAGTACACACTAACAATATATGTGAGAAAATGCAGCAACAGACAATTGAAAAATAGGCACCAAAGCAACACATATTGTAAGGAGTGCAATGTGGCAATGACTGAAATTGGCTGCTTTGAGCGAGATCAGACTTTGCTGTGTAAAATGTATGTGAAATCATAGAGTATGCAGGCTCATACAACATGCAAGACAGTAACATTTGTCAAAAGTAAATATTTTTTGTTGATTTGATATGTTAAACAATTGCTTTGTGTTTTTTTTTAAAAGATGTTAGTTTTTGGAAAAATATTCAGCCCTGGGAGAAAAGAAACAAAAAAAAAATTAGCCCTAAAAGAGTTAAAAAGATGAGAGAGGCCTGTAATTTTCATCATAGGTATACCTCAACTATGAGAGACAAAATGAGAAAAAAAAATCCAGAAAATCACATTGTCTGATTTTTGAAGAATTTATTTGCAAATTATGGTGGAAAAAAGTACAGTGCATCCAGAAATTAAGCAATACAATATATGATACAGTGCATTGGGCATCCAGAAAGTATTCACAGCGCATCACTTTTTCCATATTTTGTTATGTTGCAGCCTATTTCCAAAATGGATTAAATTCATTTTTTCCTCCGAATTCTACACACAACACCCCATAATGACAACGTGAAAAAAGTTTACTTGAGGTTTTTGCAAATTTATTAAAAATTAAAAAACTGAGAAATCACATGTACATAAGTATTCACAGCCTTTGCTCAATACTTTGTCGATGCACCTTTGGCAGCAATTACAGCCTCAACTCTTGTTGAATATGATGCCACAAGCTTGGCACACCTATCCTTGGCCAGTTTCGCCCATTCCTCTTTGCAGCACCTCTCAAGCTCCATCAGGTTGGATGGGAAGCGTCAGTGCACAGTCATTTTAAGATCTCTCCAGTGATGTTCAATCGGATTCAAGTCTGGGCTCTGGCTGGGCCACTCAAGGATATTCACAGAGTTGTTCTGAAGCCACTCCTTTGATAGTTTGGCTGTGTGCTTATGGTCGTTGTCCTCTTGAAAGATGAACTGTCGCCCCAGTCTGAGGTTAAGAGCGCTCTGGAGCAGGTTTTCATCCAGGATGTCTCTGTACATTGCTGCAGTCATCTTTCCCTTTATCCTGACTAGTCTCCCAGTTCCTGCCGCTGAAAAACATTCCCACAGCATGATGCTGCCACCACCATGCTTCACTGTAGGAATGGTGCCAGGTTTCCTCCAAACGTGACGCCTGGCATTCACACCAAAGAGTTCAATCTTTGTCTCATTAGACCAGAGAATTTTCTTTCTCATGGTCTGAGAGTCCTTCAGGTGCCTTTTGGCAAACTCCAGGCGGGCTGCCACGTGCCTTTTACTAAGGAGTGGCTTTCGTCTGGCCACTCTACCATACAGGCCTGATTGGAGGATTGCTGCAGAGACGGTTGTCCTTCTGGAGTGGTTTTGAACTTCTTCCACTTACGGATGATGGAGGCCACTGTGCTCATTGGGACCTTCAAAGCAGCAGAAATTTTTCTGTAACCTTCCCCAGATATGTGCCTCGGGACAATCCTGTCTCGGAGGTCTACAGACAATTCCTTTGACTTCATGCTTGGTTTGTGCTCTGACATGAACTGTCAACTGTGGAACCTTATATAGACAGGTGTGTGCCTTTCCAAATCCTGTCCAGTCAACTGAATTTACCACAGGTGGACTCCAATTAAGCTGCAGAAACATCTCAAGGATGATCAGGGGAAACAGGATGCACCTGAGCTCAATTTTGAGCTTCATGGCAAAGTCTGTGAATACTAATGTACATGTGCTTTCTCAATTTTTTTATTTTTAATAAATTTGCAAAAACCTCAAGTAAAGTTTTTTCATGTTGTCATTATGGGGTGTTGTGTGTAGAATTCTGAGGAAAAAAATGAATTTAATCCATTTTGGAATAAGGCTGTAACATAACGAAATGTGGAAAAAGTGATGCGCTGTATTTGGTCAATAATAAAAGTTCATCTCAATACTTTGTTATATACCCTTTGTTGGCAATGACAGAGGTCAAACGTTTTCTGTAAGTCTTCACAAGGTTTTCACACACTGTTGCTGGTATTTTGACCCATTCCTCCATGCAGATCTCCTCTAGAGCAGTGATGTTTTGGGGCTGTCGCTGGGCAACACGGACTTTCAACTCCCTCCAAAGATTTTTTATGGGGTTGAGATCTGGAGACTGGCTAGGCCACTCCAGGACCTTGAAATGCTTCTTACGAAGCCACTCCTTCGTTACCCGGGCGGTGTGTTTGGGATCATTGTCATGCTGAAAAACCCAGCCACGTTTCATCTTCAATGCCCTTGCTGATGGAAGGAGGTTTTCACTCAAAATCTGACAATACATGGCCCCGTTCATTCTTTCCTTTACACGGATCAGTCGTCCTGGTCCCTTTGCAGAAAAACAGCCCCAAAGCATGATGTTTCCACCCCCATGCTTTACAGTAGGTATGGTGTTCTTTGGATGCAACTCAGCATTCTTTCTCCTCCACACACAACGAGTAGAGTTTTTACCAAAAAGTTCTATTTTGGTTTCATCTGACCATATGACATTCTCCCAATCGTCTTCTGGATCATCCAAATGCTCTCTAGCAAACTTTAGACGGGCCTGCACATGTACTGGCTTAAGCAGGGGGACACGTCTGGCACTGCAGGATTTGAGTCCTTGGCGGCGTAGTGTGTTACTGATGGTAGCCTTTGTTACTTTGGTCCCAGCTCTCTGCATGTCATTCACTAGGTCCCCCCGTGTGGTTCTGGGATTTTTGCTCACCGTTCTTGTGATCATTTTGACCCCACGGGGTGAGATCTTGCGTGGAGCCCCAGATCGAGGGAGATTATCAGTGGTCTTGTATGTCTTCCATTTTCTAATAATTGCTCCCACAGTTGATATCTTCACACTAAGCTGCTTACCTATTGCAGATTCAGTCTTCCCAGCCTGGTGCAGGTCTACAATTTTGTTTCTGGTGTCCTTTGACAGCTCTTTGGTCTTGGCCATAGTGGAGTTTGGAGTGTGACTGTTTGAGGTTGTGGACAGGTGTCTTTTATATTGATAACGAGTTCAAACAGGTGCCATTAATACAGGTAACGAGTGGAGGACAGAGGAGCCTTTTACAGAAGAAGTTACAGGTCTGTGAGAGCCAGAAATCTTGCTTGTTTGTAGGTGACCAAATACTTATTTTCCACCATAATTTGCAAATAAATTCTTTAAAAATCAGACACAATGTGATTTTCTGATTTTTTTTTTTTTTTTCTCATTTTGTCTCTCATAGTTGAAGTATACCTATGATGAAAATTACAGGCCTCTCTCATCTTTTTAAGTGGGAGAATTTGCACAATTGGTGGCTGACTAAATACTTTTTTGCCCCACTGTATGCGTAGAAATCTTTTGTCGTGCAGAAAATGATGACTTTCAAGTGGTTTGAATACTTTGAAAACTTTTGCATGCCACAGTATCTTATCTGTTTTACTGGACATTGAAGTAGAGTACAGAATATCTCCCAAGAAACAGAGGTCATTGATTCATGAGAGTGGACCTTAAGGTCTCAGCTGAAGTTCCAACCTGAGATCATCATAACTTGTTACACTCAGACATTGTCTAGTGGTCCATCCTTGTTGAGATGGTGGTAATGGTAGAGATTGTGGCCCTATGGGAGGAGAGAATGCAAGTGGCTTTTGAAAGAAGAAATATAGATACAAGGAGCTGATACACACATATACAGATACATAGGGTGAAGGCAATCATCTGTTCTATTCTATTGAAGTCGGTTGCAGAGACTTTATCTGAACATCCCCCAAATGTCTGCTGAAGTCCTTGCAAGTTACCAGACTAAGGCTGTGGAAATCATACAGGGAGCTAGCAGAAAAGGAGGTACAAGGATGCTTCTGGCTAAGATGGAAGGACAAGGTGTGGGGAATATATCAACATACAGGCGCTGGTCATAAAATTAGAATATCATGACAAAGTTGATTTATTTCAGAAATTCCATTCAAAAAGTGAAACTTGTATATTAGATTCATTCATTACACACAAACTGATGTATTTCAAATGTTTATTTCTTTTAATGTTGATGATTATAACTGACAACTAATGAAAGTCCCAAATTCAGTATCTCGGAAAATTAGAATATCAATTAAGAGCAATGCAAAAAAAGGATTTTTAGAAATGATGGCCAACTCAAAGGTATGAGCATGTACAGCACTCAATATTTAGTTGGGGCTCCTTTGGCCTGGATTACTGCAGCAATGCGGCATGGCATGGAGTCAATCAGTCTGTGGCACTGCTCAGGTGTTATGAGAGCCCATGTTGCTCTGATAGTAGCCTTCAGCTCTTCTGAATTGTTGGGTCTGGCATATTGCATCTTCCTCTTCACAATACCCCATAGATTTTCTATGGGGTTAAAGTCAAGGCGAGTTTGCTGGCCAATCTAGAACAGGGATACCATGGTCCTTAAACCAGGTACTGGTAGCTTTGGCACTGTGTGCAGGTGCCAGGTCCTGTTGGAAAATGAAATCTGCATCTCCATAAAGTTCGTCAGCAGCAGGAAGCATGAAGTGCTCTAAAACTTCCTGGTAGACAGCTGTGTTGACCTTGGACCTCAGAAAACACAATGGACCAACACCAGCAGATGACATGGCACCCCAAACCATCACTGACTGTGGAAACTTTACACTGGACCTCATGCAACGTGGATTCTGTGCCTCTCCTCTCTTCCTCCAGAGTCTGGGACCTTGATTTCCAAAGGAAATGCAAAATTTACTTTCATCAGAGAACATAACTTTGAGACAGATATATGTGACATTTTGAAGAAATCATTTTATGACCTGAATAGTACTAATCAGAAAACCTCATCGAACTAACGTAATATTATTTGAAAACAAACTGCATCAGATTGGGTGTAAATTTATGGTACTTGTACTCAGTCACGTTTACGCTCTCCCTCTCCTGATCTGACCCTAACTATCAGCGTCAACATAAATTCTAGTGTTAATTGTAATCCTATTTTAGTTATCTATAGTTGTTAAAGGATGTGAAGTGTCATCTTTTTTCTCCACAAATACAATATTAGGCTCTAGCCATATGGCTGAACAGAACAATAAGTCCACATTTTAAATTCCTTGAGAAATGAAAAAAAAAACTGACAGCCATTATGGACAATGCTGCACAACCTCTCTCTGATACACTGGTATTAAGTACTTTCAACCAACTAATTATTCAGTAGAAATGTTTATTTATTCAGCTTCTGTTAAAAGCTAAATTTCCCCTGGCACAAATAAGGTGCTGTCCACATAATATATTTTTCAGAATTAAAAGCAGCATAGAATAACTTACAGAAAGTAAATTGTAATAGGTATTTGAGACTGAAATTAAATTTCAGTCATATCAAGACAGGTCAGGTTGGGGAGCATGCACTGGTACAGTGCTTTGCCGCTTCCACCACACAACAAAACACCTTGGGATCATGGTTGGCAACACCCCAGGCAGACACATGGTCCAGTCCCACCCCTGGAAATGACCCTCTATCTGCCACAGCCAGGTGTTATGTGGGCGTCCCCTTGACCTGGTCCATTCACTTGGGTCCTCAACAATGAGGATCCTGTGAGCCAGATCACTCTTGGGGAATTGCACCACATGGCCATAGTGCCGTAACTGATGCTCCTTCACAATGCAGGTAACGTGCCTCCTTCGGAACTCTGGTACCCAAGAATTCTGAGAAGAGACACAGTATCAAAGGAATCCAATCTTCGTCTCAGGTCACTGGATGGCGTCCATGTCTCACAACCATATAGCAAGATAGGAAGAACCAGGACTCTAAAGACTTGGACCATCGTCCTTTTGCATAGATATCGGGAGCACCACACACCCCTTTCCAGCAAACTCATGACCCAACCCCGCTCTCCCAGTCCATTCTACTGACTTCATAGGAAGAGTCACCAGAGATATAAATGTCACTGCAGAGGTAAGTAAATCTCTCAACAAGGTTGACACTCTCTCTTCAGACAGACACTGCTGATGGCTGTGCCTAAAAAGTCATTAAAGTCCTTTATCATGGTTTTTATCCAGGACACTCGCAAGCTCAGACACTCAGACTCCACACTCAATCTCTCAGGTGCCCTGATCAGAGCCTCCATTGAGTCTGCAAAGATCACAGCATCGTCAGCAAAGTCAAGATCAGCGAATCTTTCTTTACCAACAGATGCCCTACTGCCACTGGACCACACGTCCTTGCCCAATACCCAGTCCATGCAAGCATTGAACAGAATAGGAGCAAGAACACACCCCTGACAAACCCCTGAATCAACGGGGGAATAATGCAAAGGTTCTACCTCCACTCTGTACAGCACTCACAGTACCAGTGTACAGGCCGGCCATCATATCCATCAACCTTGAGGGGATCCCAAAAAAAATCTCAGGATATCCCACAGGACAGCTTGATTAACTGAGTGGAACACTTTATGAAAATTGTCAAAGGCTACAAAGAAACTCTGCCGATATTCACATTTGCGCTCCATAAGAACCCTAAGTGCCAGGATGCAGTCCATGGTAGACTTCTTAGGTGTAAAACCAGACTGCTCCAGTCGCTGGTAGGTGAGCAAGTGATCACGGATCCAATTTAGGACAACCCTAGCAAGGACCTTACTTGGCACTGAGAGCAATGTTATCCCCCTGTAGTTGCCGCAATCCAGGTGATCACCCTTCCTTTTCCAGATAGGCATGACAAGTCCCGCTTTTGAGTCAGTTGGGATGACACCAATCTCCCAAATGGAAGCAAAGGTTGCTTGCAATGCCAGGAGCACAACTTTACCACCAGCCTGGAAAAGTTTACCCCGGATACCATAGATCCCTGCATCCTTCCCTACCCTTACAAAACTGCAGGGCCTTACAAAACTGGACAAGGGTCTTGTAAAACTGCAGGGTCTACAGAAGTGCCCAGTTTGTGAATTCTGACCACAGACCACCTACTAGGAAAATGAGGCTGGACCTGGATAGACTCCAAATCAGGCTGCTTATGACGAGTTTGCACACAGTTTTTTTGTGAGGAACTTACAGACTTGTGTGTGACTGCTGATCCTAATGCGATATGGGACACCTTCCATGACAACACCCTGAAGGTTGCTGAGGGTTGTGTTGGTGTTACCAGTGTTCCCAGGAGGTGTTTCATCTTGCAGGGCACTCTGGATATCATTCACTGGAGTCGCAGTGCAGTGCTTGATGGCAACTCCACTCTGTACCGGGAACTGAGAAGGGTGGGTGCGAGGGCTCTGAGGGCAGATAAGGAGGCATTTATTAGAGGAATCTGTGAGCAAGTGACACACCATCTGTGGTCTAGTGACCCATGTCCTGCTTTCAGAAGAATCGAAGCATTATGCACATCCGAATCTGTTCCTCGGAGAGTCGTAGTCAGAGCGGCTGATGTAACCGTCTTTAATCATATCCAGTAAAGTATTTTTAATAATTATAGTTTTAAGTATTTTTTTGTAATCTTGAGCTAAAATAGAATGACAATAAATGTTTTCTTTGTCTTAATGAAAGTGGCATTAAAGCTTCATTGTTTTATCTATTTCCTATTGTGATGCTGTCTACTATAGTCCAAGTTAATAAAGGAAACTTAGTTATAACTTTTGTGGGAAAGCTAAAAATTTGTCTTACTTTGGTCTACAGTGTCTGAGTACAAATCACATCTCCAGTCTTTTTGACATCTTTTTTTTTTTTTTTTAGGGGCCAGTAGACATAATATTCCTTGTTAGCCCCACTTAGCTAAGCAAAGGTTACATGGCCCCAGGAGGAGCAGGAGCTGATATACTCTATCAGAAAAAATAATTTTGCTCTTAAAGGTTTTTGTTTGAAAGCCAGTGACCCCTTAATGTGGAAAGTTTTTTTTTTCTCTTCTTATTGAATGTTCTGCACAAATGAGCATATTGATTTCTGGTTTCTTAAGTCACAAAGTTCCCGTTTCAAGTTGTTCACAACATCCTTTTAATGTGATCATATTCAATTTGCAAGACAAAACTATTTTTAAAATATAAGATAAAATCTAATTTGCCATCTTAATATACTTGATATGATAATTAAATTTTTAGGTGGGTGCATTGTTTTTCTTCTTAAATTTAAATTGATTTATTATAGCCTTAATTAAAAAATAAGTTAACATTTACACTGGAACAGTACTTATGTCTCAAATTTTACCTTTAATATTTGTTTTGATGTATTAGATATTAATGCCAAATTCAGTTTGTTTTGGTTTGTCAACATTTTATTGTACAAGAAAAGTCCTAACATAGATTTTTTTAGATTGTTTGTTTTACTACAGTATTTTGCTCATCTCTTAGGAATGTCTTTATCAGCTGGGTCTTCTCCATTGCATTCGCCCAAAATTACTCCCCATACATCACCTGCCCCACGTAGACGGAGCCATACTCCCAACCCAGCAAATTATATGGTGCCTACTAATGCCTCTGCTCCAGGCTCTGATTCAGCCGGGCAGTCTTCAGCATCGCAGATTATTCAGAAGGAAACAGTGGGAGGAACCACATATTTCTACACTGATTCAACTCCAGCTCCATTAACAGGAATGGTAAGTTTGGTTGTATTTTAAGTCTATTGGATATTTAAGCAGAGATAATAAAACAGAATTTTGTAAGGTTATAGTCATTATAACAGTGGAATAACATGTATTTATTTAAGTTTATTTTTTGTTAAAATCTAGTTTTGTGTTTTGCTAATGTCCTTGTCACTGCTGGTAGCATGTGGTGGTACCTGTAGCCAATTCAGGTTCCACAGGTAGTCCAGCTTCTCCAGGCTGGCACATCCATACTGTGCACAGTTTTAAGCAATGGAGGAGATACCAGGAAACGGGCTTTTACACAAGGAGAGCTGGACAGGGCCGTAGAAGGGCATCAATCCAGCAACAGAACTGATATTTTTTTGTGAGAAGGAACAGGAGGAGCACTGCCAGAGCCTTACAAATGACCTCTAGCTGGCTAATAGTGTGTATGTTTCTGACCTCACTGTCAGAAACAGACTCCATGAGGATGGCATGAGGGCCTGATGTCCTCTAGTGGGACATCACAGCCCATCACTGAGCAGCTTGATTGGCATTTGCCACAGAATGCCACAGTTGGCAGCTCTGCCATTGGCACCCCATTTTCTTCACAGATGAGAGCAGGTTCACACTGAGCACAGAACCGAGAGTCTGGACATGCCATGGTGAATGTTATGAAGCCTGCAACAGCATGCAGCAGGACTGGTTTGGTGGTGGGTCAGTGATAGTTGGGAGTGGCATATGCTTGGAGGGTTGCAAAAACCTCCCCATCCTAGGCAGCAGTACCCTTGCTGCTGTTAGGTACCAGGATGAATTTCTCAGAGCCATTGTCAGACCTTATACTGGCGCAGTGGGCCCTGGGTTCCTCCTGATGCAGGACAATGCCCGGCCTCATGTGGCTAGAGTGTGTAGACAGTGACTGGCCCGCACATTCCCTAGATCTGAATCCAGTTGAGAACCTCTAGGACATTATGTATCACTGCATCCAACACAGCCATGTAGTGCCACAGACTGTCCAGGACCTCTTTGATGCCCTGCTCCAGGTCTGTGAGGAGATCCCCCAGGACACCATCCGCCATCTCTTCAGGAACATGCCCAGTCATTGTCAGGACTGCATACAGGTATGTGGGGGTCATACACACTATTGAGTCATATTATTAGTTGTTGTTATGAAATTCACACAAGTTAGATCAGCCTGTGATTTCAGTTTTTGACTTTTCAGTGTGATGTTGAATTCAACCCTGAATAGGTTGGTGATTTTGGTTTACATTGGAGGATTCATGACCTGCGATTAAGACAGAGCTTTGTGTCACTAGACAGTACATGTTGCTCCAGAATGTTTTGTTGTTTTCTGACTGAGGTGTTGTTTGTTGTGGGGTGGGTGAGGCAACTTGCTGCATCAGTGCATGCTCCCAACCTCCTCCTCATGTACAGACTCAAGTACGGCTACAACTAATCAACAAAAATCTATAAATTTGTTACCAATGATTTTCATTGTCGAATAGTTGGATCAATGACGTCACACACATTATGTTTTATCATCATGCTTGGCAGCAGTGCATTTCAACATTGTGGAGATGGAGGGAAATGAAAGTCTAAAATTGTGATCATGTGTAAGAACACATTGTGTTAAAGCCTTCCAAAAAAATGGTAACATATGGAATGCAGAATTGTCATGGCACGGGAGTGCAACTGACATGCTTGAGCACCTGAAAAGGAAACACGTGGTAAAAGTGAAGGTGTGCCTTTCAGCACCTAGGACACTTTCACACTTAGCTTAGTGGATCAGAGACTGTTCCTGAAACCCGAAAAATTGATCATAAAATCAGACCCAACTTATACCCATTCAAAAATGCAACACATTTTTTTTAACATCTTTTTGTCTCCTCCAATCTCGCATCAGTTTCTGAGACGCATCGAATTTTATTGCAGCACCACAGTTACCAATTTCTTTCATTACTTCAATGATGTTTAATTTAAAACCAGCTTCATATTTTCTTCTGTTCGAATGCTCCATCGTAGATAAGGGATGCTCTTACGATAAGTGTCTGAGGGTGTAAGATACAAAAAACACAGATCAGTACAAACGTTGCTTCGGAATAGTTTGGGTATTACTGTGTGGACAAGTATGCACAATACATAGGGAAAAAAAGGCAGTGTGCTCCGTGGTTACTCTCTCAGGTGTGCTTTAGCATATAATCTCTTGGACCAATAGCGTACTCTCTCAGGTGTGCTTTAGCATATAATCTCTTAGACAAATAGTGCGAGTTTTCCCACATTCGACTTATACAGCCGACATTATAAAATACCAGAAATTATACTGTAAAATCATGTACCAACTTTTCCAAGGGAGAACTTATCAACAAGTATATACGGTATATGAATCTGCCATACTCAGGTGTGCACTCATCATGTATGATTGTTATCAACAATGGAATAGGAATAATGGGTAATTTAGATCATTTTGTAGCTTTTGTGCTACTGAAATTATCTTGGTTTTATTATTATGCTTTGCGAGTGTGAAAGCGACCTTAAAGACGACTTTAAGGCTATTGTTGAATTGGTAGTTCTGCTGTATATTATTTGAAATAATTCAATTTCGAATACAGGCAGTACCCAGAGTATTAACAAAATACGTTTCTATCTCTATCGTTAAAATTGAATTTTGTAGGTAAGTCAGAATAGATACATATGGATCTTGTTTAATGTCAGTTAGTCAAATGTTTGTCATAGTATGTAAGATACATTTTACATTTCTCTGCATACACACGCAACGTAGTGTTAATGGCAACTTGATCTGACTTAAAACGGCTCATTTCTCGAGCTGGCAAACTCCTGAAGCTGCTTGATGTTTTCATGTGAGGGTATGCTACAGTGCACATGACGTACAGTAAATTTCATCATCAGTCCATAGGCAAATGTGCACAAATTCACAAGGAAAAAATCGTCTGGACCTAGGGCAAAGATCAAAGTTTGTGCAGGCAGAAATTGAATATGGCTAACAGAGAAGGTGTCTGCTCCAGGTGGGTAACTTAATGCATTTGGTTGGCGCCATCTTCATCACACTGGTGTTTCTTAACATTTTTGGTCCTGTGACTGTGTTTTGCCTTTTTTTTAATTCATTGACGTCCCACTAGCAACAATTGCAAGCTGCCCTCTTGGTGAAATGAGCGAGATTGAGTGTTTTCTTCGGGGAAATGAAATTGTTTAGAAACTGGGAAACATTTATCAAAAAAAGTTCAGGAAAAATAATAGAACACATACACTGCAGAACAGTGACACAGCTATACATATATACTATACATATATATATATATATATACTATACGTATACAGTGGACCCTTAACTTATAAACTGAATTTGTTCACGAGGGTTGGTTGTAAGTCAAGACTATTTTTCCCATAAGAAATAATGGAAATACCCATAATGTGTTCCAAACCTCCACAGGAACACTTACTTAACCTTTTCATAATATAAAAGGGTTGTATAATGTGCGTAATTTACCAAAAACACCAATAATTTTTCTAATGTACTAACCAAAAAGTTATAAAAAGTACCTAGCCTACCAGAAACAACAATTTCATACTGTACTCACCATTTAAGTTGACATCTTTGGCTTGCAGGAAGGGAGGAGGAGGAGAATGAAATGGAAGGTGGTTATTGTTTGGAAAGAGAGCCCCCTTCCATAAGAACATCAGGACTCGGGCTGTCTGGTGTCCTTTCTCTCCTTGGGAGAGGCTGTAGCCCACTAGGACCTGCTTCTGGCTCACTAGGTCTCAGCCTTGTCGGAAATAAAAACTGGTCTAAGGTTGTCTGTTTCTGTCTTGTCTACAACACAGTTCTGTAGTATGACATGACATTGTCTTTAAGCAAGTTAATACAACGATTAGCTTTTTCTCTGTCTGGGTGGGTCTTCTCTACAAATGTTTGTAGCTCTGTCCATTTTCTCAGGATGTCCTTTATTTCAGAAGAGGAAATTTGCTGCACTGATTGTTGATCCTTCCCCCTCCTCTTCAGAAAGCTCCTCAGCTGCCATGCTCTGTTGCTCAGCCATAAGTTGCTGAAGTTCCTCTGTAGACAATTCCTCTGAGTGTTCCTCCACCAGTTCCTCAACATCACCACTGTCTACCTACAAGCCTATGGACTCTGCTATAGTAACAATGTCATCAACCACAGGGTCAGTTGCAGGCTCAGGCTTCTCTACAAAGCCTTCAAAGTCTCTCTCCTCTATAATTTTAGACCACACTTTCTTCCAGGCAGATCTCGGTGTCCTTAGAGAGACATTGGCCCAGGCTTTCTCTATTAACCCCACACAGGAAAGGATGTTGTAATGTTCCTTCAAGAACTCTGTAAGAGTTAAATCTGTATCTGAGACCACCTGGAAGCACTTCTGGAACAGTTCCTTGGTGTATAGCTTCTTAAAGTTAGCTATAACCTGCTGGTACATAGACTGCAGTAGAGGAGTTGTATTAGGTGGGAGGAACTCTACTGTAAGCCATGGGAATTCTTCAGCCAACTCTTCTTCCAAGTCTCTTGGGTGAGCAGGAGCATTGTCCATGATGAGGAGAGCCTTGAGTGGTAAGCCTTTGTCCTCTAGATATTTCTTAACAGTAGGACAGAAAACCTCCCTGATCTACTCAAGAAAA